>NW_024386899.1:448808-589472 GCF_900408965.1 Simochromis diagramma
CTCCCCCACTAAACTGATACTCTGAAATTATGAGTGTAGGTCACATACATGTCTTAAAACTCACGCACACGCGCACGCACACACACACACACACACACGCACACACACACACACACTCTCACACACACTCACTCACTCACACACACACACACACACACACACACACACACACACACACACACACAGTGCAGTAAGCATGAGTGTGAGCTGCTGTCAGAGCTGCAGAGGTTGCAGCACAGTGGAAACAGCAGTGAGTTTATGGACACGATGGCAGGAGGAAGAAGAGTAATGAAACTAGATGATGCACAGTTGCAGTGACAGAGCAGTGGATGAAGACTTAACACAGCCACCCAACGACATCCCTGAAATGCCCCAAACCAATGAGCTGATATATCCCACAGGCCTGAACAAACCAGTGAGTCAGTGAGTATCTTAAACTGTGTGGACGCTGGAAACCAGTGTGCCATCATGCTTCCCTTTGATGGGGACAGCTTGCAGCCATTCGAGGCTGTTTCCCCTCTAATGCAGTTACTATTGGTCAGTCTCACTGGTTCATTGCTGTCAGAAACCAACCATTAAAACGAGCTCTACCAAAACCACTGGTCCACATTCCAGCTGCCAAAACTGTCACGCTGAAGGTGAGCTAGACGCCACCGATCCTGTTCAAACCCGTCTCTGCACATTACACTAGGCTATGATCAAACCCTGTGTCATTGCTTCAACAGCAGCTACACGTGAAGTCAACCGCACCAGTGCCACCTGTCAGCCTCCATCTAGGGTCACCTATAAATAAATGTGATCTTTAGAAACTATGACCTCTGACCTTGAGGTCAAACATTTTCAGTAGAAGCACCCATGATGTTAACCTTATTCACAGTCACAAGATTTTTAGAAAACGTGACCTTTGACCTCGCTTCTGGTTTGAATTATAAAGACCTACGTCACCTCACTATCATGTAATCACATTCACAAACTCGAGTGACCACGCCGCCCAGCGGGGCGCCGCCCAGAGGGGCGCTCATTTTATTAATGAGCGACAATAAAAACAACAACACTGGTCTTTCAAAGTGAAATGTTCATGTTAGAAATCGTCCCGTTTTAAAGTGTAGCTGCATTTAACATCTATCAAAAAGACATGAACACCTTGATCGTATTCATGTGCCAACATTTCCACGTGTGCGTGTTTACGTGTGAATGATCGTTCGTGTCTGTAAGACTTTAGAGGCCGATGAAGAGCCTGTCAGCCTCCTGACCTTTGTGACCAAAGTTTTGGTGCAGCTGAAAGCCAGCCGTCATGAAGTGTAGCTGTTCATGTTAACAATAATCCAGTGTGTTAAACTGTGCTCGTGTCATCACCGCTGCTGTGCTATCAGTGTTGTTGTTGACAAACTGCTGCAGGTGTGGCAGCGCTGTGCATCAAACTGAGCATCGAGTTTGTGTGGAGAATGTTTTACAATCAGATTTCGTGATGCACGGCTGCAAACAGACATGTTTGAGTCAGTGTGACCGGACGTGCCTGAGAAAAGCGTCACCTTTCAGAAAGCTACGTCCATGTTTACAGCGTCTGTGTGCATATAGAAGCTACCTGTAACCAAACAAAGCAGCTGCTGCTGACCAGCCGATACACAAACGTCACCAACAAAGGATTACAGCCGAATGACAGTGACAGACACGCCCCCTGGAGTCAGGCAGAGCAACATGAGGCATGGAGGAGCGCTAGCCTCGCAGCAATAATGGCACATTAGATGTGAAGCTGAAACAAAGAACAGTAGAGAGCACAGGAGAGTAGAAACCAGGCAAGAAAAGAATCTGTCGGATTCTACTGTGTCTGCACTGAAACAGAACATCCGCTCATTAGTTAGGATGAGTTAGAGTGCTTCTTTGGGGGAGATGGTCATTACCATTATCATTGCTATAGTTCATCAGCATGCCACAAAAGACAGTCAAGAGCTTCTCATTTGCCGGCTCAGTATTTTGGGAGAGGGACTTTATGTGTTCAGCTACTATCTGAGCCCCTCCTGCCAGGTCAACTGCACTCCTGCCCTCATCTGCAAAACAAAGAGGCCGGGACACAAATCAGCCACACAGCAAAGACAGATGGTCAAAAACAACCTGGAACATGGAAAAGCAAGGTTAAGTGATCAGAGCATTCATAGAGCCATTTAAACCACGGCTGTCAAAGGTCAAAGGTGAACGACAAAGGAAAGGACTACGGCGACGCTTCAGGTCCAGGCCGAAGCAGACGGGTCGTTGTCATGGTTCAGCGAGGCTTCATAGATGTTGTCTGTTCTGCTTATCAGCCACCGTTCATGTAAGTAACCCAGCTAGCTTTGTACTGCACGGCCAGTGTGGCAGCAATAAAGACGCAGCGAATCAGAAGCTTTGCAGATGTAATCAAAGCTCCAGCGAGCCAAAGCGTCCTCAGACAGGACATCGATCCCCGAGCTTTCAGTGCGATACAGGAACCATGTGCCGCTCACCAGAGACCTGTCTGCACTGGTGCTGGTCTTCAACACCACTGACTGGAATGGAGCCCATCCACTGTGTGACGCTGTAGACACTCGGACACTCGCCTCCACACGTAGATAAAACCAGCATCCACCGACTGTCAGTCGACTTTCATAAAGCGTTCCCTACCAGGAATCAAGAGGCCAAATATCCAGCTGGGATTAGGTTTGTTGATGGCAAAGCCTGGTCCAGGTCAGGATCCACACATTAGTGGATTTATATTTCAGAGAAAGAGACGTGTAACCAAATGTGTGTTCTCTTAAAGTCGTATCCTGTGATTTCACTGGAAAAAACAAACAACTCAAGATTGCGAGTGTAGGTGACACATCCGAGGCCTCTGCTGGGCTCTAAGCCACCCCAGTTACCTGGACTGGTCTCCTGCTGTGTTTTTGCCTCGAATAGTCAAACTGTGGTTTCCACATGTTGCAGAACTGGTTTCTGTGTTGTATTGTTGGATGTTGCTGAGGTAGAGCCTTTGTAGGTGCTAGGGTCCACATTTAGTCCTGTGTGACACCAGTTTAAACTGGGTTTGGGCATAAAACACGTACTGTTGGCCTTTATAAAGACAGCACAGGCTTCCATGGACGAGACGTTTTTGTGACCCAGGTCCTTTCTTGATGTGCAGACGGCAGGGAGGGAGACATTTAACCTGAACACACCGACAGTTGTGGGCTGGATATGGTGTCACAGCTGCACAGAGGCTTTGCTGAGAGTCGCCTTTCTCCATTGTGAGGAACGACACAAAGATGGGACATAGATCAACAAACCACCTCACTCTGCTCAGTGAGGTGACCCGAAAGCTCCAACTTGAAGGAGTCAGGTAACATCACCAACGATCTTCTTCCATCTGCAGTCGGAGGTGTTGGTTCTTCTGACCATCCTGAGGCACAACTTTCACCTCCTGTCCACTGAAGTTTAAAACAACATGGCTGAAGAACGCAGCGAGCGAGGGATGACGATGCTGACGCATCATCGTAGGACAGCAACGACCATCCAATCAGACAGTTATCTTCATACATCACTGACCGAACAAACATCTGTTTTTATTACACTGACAAAAGGTTTCATGCTGATTGAGCTCTGACACCATGTGACATTAAACACACACACACACACACACACACACACACACACCACCACACACACACACACACACAACACACACACACACACACACAGACAGACTCTCACACACACACACACACACAACACAACACACACACACACTCTCAGACGCGCACACACACACACACACACACACACACACACACACACAGACAGACTCTCACACACACACACACACACACAACACAACACACACACACACTCTCAGACGCGCACACACACACACACACACACACACACACACACACACACACACACACTCTCAGACACACACACAGACACACACACACACACACACACACACACACTGTGTGGCATATTTAGCATCAGCAGTCTCAGAGCATTGAAGTAACTTTGGGTCAGTCCGGCGCCTCAGGTTCGTCTGTACTCCACTGCGTTGACACTACAGACCCGCCATTAAAACACTGTGCGACCCACAGTCCTCCATCACCTCCACCACCTCCACCACCTCCATCACCTGAAGCCTTTCTCCTTTAAGGACTTAAACTGCCACCGTAAGCCTACATTTAACAAGTGCATATAATCTGGTGTGAGACGGTCACCAGAGGCTGGCACTGATGGCGGGCCGTGTCTCGTTATGCGTGCTCGGAAATGTGACCACGTGTGGCGTTGCTATAGCAACCGTACTGCAGTATGACACATAAAATCTGGATTTTTATGGCGGACAACATAATATAGCACAAAGTAAAGTGTGCATGAAGCGGCGCTGAGGTAACAGAGCGTCACAGCTCTCTGCACACGCTCCAAACGACTGACGTCGTTGGGAACGTGGCCGTCGTGACAGGAATGCTTACTCCCAGAGATTTACTGGTGATTCCCACGTTCAGGAATCCCGTCTAAACTTCACTCCTGACTACTCTGCCTCCATGGTGATTCATGCTGTCACCCACCTTGTTTACACAACGGCTGTATCCCAATCCAGGGTCTGCAGCCTCAAAGGCCGCATTTTAAGGCCGATTACGTCACAGCGGTGCGACGAAGGCTGTCCCAATTCAAAGGCTGCTCGAAATGCGTCCTTCATGTCCCTGAATTTTAAGGCTGTGGTGGTGTAGACCAACATATCCCAGAATGCATAGCGCGGCGGTGGGTGTGGATAAATTTGCCGGAAAAAAAAACGGCGGATGAGGGGCGGCCGAAGAGTAAACTTTAAGTAAGTACTGAATATGATGTCACTTATTTATGTGCAAATGTTTAATAACGAAGAACATTAAAACATTACTGTTGGCCACATGTCGGCAAAGTTATGTGACATTAGTGACGTTTGTACTAACTTGGTTTTACAGCCTTTAAATATACACCGTCCAATAGCTGAGCTTAATCAGACAGAGAATGATCAAAGCTCATGTAGAAACAAACAAATGAACAAAATATTGTCTCCTTCATCTCTGTCAAACACAGCTGTATGACACGTTTCCAGCTGTTAGTATCATGGTTGCTAGGCAACCTGGGCAGCACAACGGAGGCTAGACCGTCCCTCGCACTTCCGGCCTTAGCGGTCTTTGAGTACGCGGCCCGTGAGGATCGTTGAGGCTGCGTACTTTAAGGCTGCAGACCCTGAATTGGGATACAGCCGTACAGACAGTGTACAGCAGTCTGTGCTTTAAACTGCCACACAGCTGCACACAGCTGCACACAGCAACGACCCTACGAGGCACCTGAAGAAGAAAGCAGCAGTTTGTCACAACATGGAGGCTCCGCCCCACAGCGCCTCTCACAGCACCTGCGAGGCCTTTAAAGTCGGCTCACACACACACGTGCGCACACAGCAAAGCACAACTAGCACGAGTGCACAGGAGTGCAGGACGCAGCACAGATCCTCCCTGCTGCAGGAAGGACGATGAGATTTCTTTAATGGTCATTTCCTCTGTGGTTTGTGCTGGACACACGTCCTGTTGGGTACGAAGGTTGGGGTATTCACTCCTCCACACACCCAGCTTGTTAGCAACACAACAGAATATGCACGGACCTGACAGCTGTGACTTACATGTCGTTGCTTACATGTACCAACTGCATCTGCACTGCAGCCTTCAAAGCAGCTGCAGCTGCAGTGTCTGCAGCAGAGCGTCATCGAGGCCTGAAGCTTCTAGAGCTCAATCAGAAGCCCGACCCTCAGACACAGGCTACAGGTACCAGTTTCAACACTATCATTAAGATGAATAAGCTGTCTTAATTACACAAGTACAGCACTCACACACTTCCCCTCTAATGTTTCTAACTAGACACGGTACAGCTGCAACACTCAAGGTTCAGGAGGCGGGACAGTCAATCAGTGTGTCGTCAGAACATGTGAACATCACATTATCCATAAATAAATGACGTACCTAAACTCCAAATCCTTCTGCACCACGTGCTGTGAAGACTGAGTGTGTGAGACTCCTACTTACGGCTGTCGTAACAGATGTTGCCCAGAGCTCGGCCAGTCTGCAGCAGCACCTCCTGATCGGTGGAGTTGAGCAGCTGGACTAAAGGAGGGATGAGGCCGGCTTCCACACAGGGACTCCGCATGAACTCTGGAAGCAGAAAACAGGTCAGCATCCAGCTGTGTCAGATTACCAAGCTCAGAGCATCAGCTACATACAAAGGCCGTTATTTCATCTTCACATGCTTAAACCAGCTGAGCCCAACCAAGAGACTGGAAACATCGTCCTTTCATCAGACACAATCAGACTTTCTGTTAGGCAGTGGTTCTCCCAGACGTGTTGGTCAGGGATGGCTTCGTACCAGCACTTACTAATGTTACGTTAGAGACCAGGAAATGAAACAGGAAGTAGATTACTGACTGCTGAATGAACAACTGACAGTCAGTCATCGTATCCTGTCTGTGGGAAGGAGGCCTCATCAGTCAGTGTGGATCATTTGGGCTGTCGTGTGGATAAGACGCTGCAGCAGCAGCTTGATATAATCAGGTGAAACTGCTGGACTGTCTGTAGCCCAGCAGACGTTTCCAGAAGCAGTGGCATAAATGCCAGCAGGTCACTGCCACGCTTGGCAAACTGGTGGGGACTCATCATCAGCTGCTGGAAAGCCAGCCATCATCCTGACCTTCTCCTGTTCTGATCATTGTCTGTCTTTACACCACACTGTGGAAACAGAAGCCATGCATGGATCCTGTGCTCACACAATAACCTGCACGGACAGTTTGGCTCTGAAATGCACATAAACATGACCCCTGTGACCCCTGTGACCCCTGTGACCCCTGTGACCCCTGTGCGCCGACAACGCTCACGCGAGTGTCAGAACTGATCCGCAGAGAAGCCAGGTAGGAATGCAGACACCCAGGAGGAACGACAGGCTGGAGGAAGAAGCCACTGATGCCAAGACTAGGGGCTGTGAGTGTCAGATCCACAGTCCAGGATGAAACAAAGTGTCTGCACATACGTGTGATGAGCTCACATGTATGTGCAGCTACCGCAAACAGGCAGCTGAAGACTGATGGTGATGCAGAACAGTCCCCTCCATGAGGACTTGGTCACCCGTGAAGCTTCCCTCCTATCATCATCATCATCACTGCACAAAGGTGCCCCAGAGCAGAGCAGAAGATCCAAACTGGGAGCCAGCAGAGTGGCTGGGACAGGCCTCAGGAGCCGGAGTCCTGCAGCTTTGAGATCACCCTGCTGAACACGCCTGAATCAGGTGAAGAGTTCATGTTCAGGGCCTCATTCAGCATTTAACTCAGCTGACATGTGTAAAACCTGCAGGACACTCGAGGCCTGGAGTTCCCACCCTGGTAAAGAAACATCTGTGCCGCATACGACGCGAGGTCCCCAAGACGCCACCACAGCTGCTTTAGAACAACTGGGCTCCTCCTCCTACGTGTTCCTGCATGACGACAGGTTGTACACAGTCGAGCAGCTGCTAACCAACCAGATATACGGCATTAAGAACCCCGACAACAGAGGAGCAGGGTCCAGGCGTGACATCAGGTCTGTGTGCAGCGCAGCCCTAAAACCACCAGGATACTACACAGGTGAAGGAAGGAAGGAAGGAAGGAAGGAAGGAAGGAGCTCGTTCGCTCTTTTGAGATGTAGGAAAGAATCGTGTTAGTGGGGGAATAAACCTAGAAAGCAAACCTCACCATTTTTTGCCACCTCGGCTATAATGTTGGCGACTTTGGGTGTGCAGGAGGACTGTGGGTGTAACAGGGTGGGGAACAGGGGCAGGACGCCCATCTCATGGATCTTCATGCTGGCTTCAGTGCCTGAGGAAGGAAACACAATTTAGTCGAATCATGTGAACGCATCTGAAAACCTTTATTCATGTAAAGCATTCATGTGGAAGTAACAGTGGTTAACGTAGCTCCATATCTACTGCGGCACTTCTCCTCTGCCTGCACTGACATTAAATCAGACGCAGCTTTACTGTTGTTTCTTACAGAGGCAAACATTAAGAGTTTATTGGAACACTGCTGAATTATACAACCAGATACTGTCAGGATGATTATTTTGCTTTGTGTCCAGTGAACAATTATTTACCATCTTAACACAAAACTGCTGTGCAGCATCAAAAGAGGGATTGTTGTGAGTTGTTGTGCAGGAAGTGCAAAAACGATGACTAGGAAATGTTCCTGTGTTGTGTCGTACGGTGATGTTTGCAGCAGCTGAGCAGAAACAAAGATCAGGGACACGTTTCGTTTGCTAAATTCTTTTTGAGAACATGTTTGAGTCTTTACAGCTCCACCAGCTCCACGGTGGTTCTGGGCGGCATTTCAGAATAATGACAAAGCCTGATGAAAGTTTTTGAAATAAAGCTTTGGACAGATTCTCTGCACTGGCAGACCAGTGAGCCCAGTACAGAAGAGGGCAGGTCCACTGGGAAAGAAAGGAACTGGATACGTCTTATTTATTTTGCAGACCTCTGCTGTCACAGGTTGTTTCTCAGAGCATTTGATGGTGCAGGAAACTGGACTCACTGACACCTCCACTCTGTCTGCATCTGTCTGCAGCACAGACCTGCATCTAGAAGTGTTGTGATGGTCCGTCTCTCATCACTGTTAGTCACCTTTTCCTCACATCACTCTTTCTGCAGTACAGCACTGTTCATCTCAAATGGGCATCTTTATATTTTTAGTGCCGTCATCACGACTGACGCGATTAACAATGAACCCCTCTGAGAGCAGACCGAGTCTAAGGCTGCGTTCACACTGCAGGCGAAAGCGCATCAAATCCGACTTTTCTGACCCTCTGCGACCATCTATCCATCATGGTGACAGTGTGAACGGCACAAATCCCATATCTTCAAATCCGATCTGGGTCACTTTCTTATGTGGTGCTGAATCCGATACACAGCTGGTGTTTCAGAAAGCGACTGCTGTGTGATGGTCCTGTCACATTAGATCCATATTTTATGTCACTGACACAAGACAGACGCCGATTATCAGCGCCGGAGAAGACATCGTGAACGCTTCCATCCAGTGAAACTGCTGGGAAGACAACGCTGGAGAAACGTGAACATTTTATTTGTTCTGTATAATCTGCAGATCCTGACAGAAATCTGCAGCTATGAAGCAGCTCCTCTAAAACAGCAACAAGGATCATTATTAGGCCACATGTAGATAACACAATAACTTTAGAACTTAAAGCTAAACTGGGAAACGTAAATCAATGAGCGTTCATTCTGAAAGACCTGCTGCTTTTCTCTTTGAACATTTGTTGTGGCTCATTAATAAGACAGAAGCACTTCTGTGAGCAGCTGTAA
Source organism: Simochromis diagramma (assembly GCF_900408965.1). Lineage (NCBI taxonomy): Eukaryota > Metazoa > Chordata > Actinopteri > Cichliformes > Cichlidae > Simochromis > Simochromis diagramma. The sequence continues at coordinate 458,157 of NW_024386899.1, forward strand.
GCATCGTCTCCTAAACGCACTTTATTCACCCCTGAAACATACTCCTGTCAGAAACACGCACACGTTGGATTTTGCATTTTCTAAGAACATAATCGGAGCAATGACATAATCGCGCTGTGCTTCCATGTTCAGAAGCACGAGTCAGCATAACCCGAGTGCGAGCATCACTTGGTCTCACTTGCTCGGCGTGCACAGCTGCTCCAAGCGTCTACAGCAGTACTTTAATGAAAGGCTCACATTATGATTCTGTCCTAATGATCGAATCCCTGAACAAATTTCAAAGGCACACATACAGGTAAGTATAACAAAGTATTCGCTTGTCTGCCTTCACATATGAGCCTTTCTTAATCCACAGGTTTAATACGCAGCTATAACAGGTCCATCAGGACGGCACCGGGTTAGGGCTGTATTTGTCTCACACTCTTCACTCCAGTTCATCCCAAAGGTTCTCCTGGGTGGAGCTCAGGACTGTTGCTCCACACCAAATGCACTCCTCCGTGTGTTTTACGGACCCTGCTTTGTGCAGCGGTGATGAGCAGTCGTGTGGGAACAGGAAGAGGCCGTCCCCCAACTGTTCCCACAAAGCTGGGACCTTGAAGTTGTCCAAAATGTCTCAGTGTGCTGAAATGAGTTATTTTCAGAGGAACTAAGGGGTCCAACTCCTATAAATCAACCCATCACCCCCCCACCAAACATGGCACTGTGCAATAAGTCACGCTGATCAGTGCTTGTTGTTATAGTGGTCCATCTATGAAACTGTGTGTACTGTAACTCAACCAATCAATTCATTTATTCAGAGCACATCTGAAAAGTGATCATTGTGCGAGGACATGCAGAAGACTAAAAACCGAGGACGGGTTAAGTACGGTTCATTTGTAAACACACGGATTTACGAGCTCAAGTCTAAACATGAAGACTGATATTTATTCACATGTTTCTGAGTTGCAGTTCAGAAACGTGGTCCAAAGGAGGCGTGCTGACAGATGCACGCGGAGGTTACACGCCTGTACTCACTGTTGTTGGCGAGGGCTTTCAGCAGGCAGTCCAAACAGCTCTCCACACTGTCAGTCGCGCTGTCTGTTGACGCGATCTTCAGCTTCTCTAGGGCGTCACTCAGGTTGTCTGGAAGCAGAAACATTTCATCACCAAAGGTCTGACAGGCAGACGTAGACTGTGGAACTGTGGGAAAAAGCTTTGAATGATGTTTAACATTCAGCCTTCGAAGCTAATAAAGTACTGTACCTGCAGACTGCACGTCTCCACACCACACACATGATATTGCTTTTTTAATTTTACACTGGTTTCATATTATGTCTGCAGCTTCTCTGTCTCTGGATCTACAGTAACTGCACCTCACCGGTGCTCTGGACAGTACACCAGTTGGCTTAAGTGTGGTACAAACAACCCATAAATACAACAGATTACTAATACTTTCCAGTGCTGCCATCATCGAGTACTAATCTAATACCACTGTTAAATTATGCAAGTGTAATGCTCAGTGGGAGAAGAGACTGGGAGTTATAACCACACAGCTCAACTATATTTCCAATAACATCAACATCATCTGTGTGGTGTGCTGATGATGATGTCACATGATGCAACCACAAAGTGGTGAGAGTTCAAAACGTGCTGATAAAGAACTAAAACAAAGTCACGTCTACTCTGAAGAAGCAGCCTCACATCTGCCATTTGGCCTGACACGTTAAAGCAACACTCATAGATGTTATATCAGTCATTCAACTGTGGTACGCGTACTACTGGTGGTACTGGGAAGTCTCCAGATTAAATAATATAACATGTTCAGACTGAGGGATTTCTGAAACATTCAAATGTACAGCTCTGCTGTCACGTCCAACATAAAGACAGGAAACTAAACAGCAGTGACGTTTGTAGAGTTACTGAAGTTGGGCTAGCTGCTGTATAATGATGTGCTAACACAGCTATGTTAGCATAAACACAGTGAAGCTGGAGGATGAACGCTAACTTTTTTTTCCCACTCGATAAAAGCTTTAAAGTGAACAGTGGGAATAAAAACCGAGACAGGCCGACTGTTTTCAGGGGCTTGTTCAGATTAAACAGAACAAGATACAAAGTAGGGCGGGGCCATATCATACCGTTCACGGTAACACCGGTGTAATGTTGGGCAACGATAGGAAAATGAAATATCGCGATAGAATATGGGGGAAACGCCTTTGTTTTCATACGCACATGGCGGTGACGGAGAAGGAGAAGGGTGAAAGCGGATCATTGAATGAAACATGAACCAGAACTGGTTTGTAAAAATGCTGCAGCTTCACTGGTGTGGAACTGGTTTAGCTTTCGTCCGTCAGATACACAACAAAGCACTATTTTTGGTAGAGCATGCTAGCGGGCCGTCGTTATTACCGTGTTGTTTGTAAAATACGGCACACTTAAAATCCATCCTTTGATTTTTCTGAAAGTCGACAGAGCCCCTTATAATCCCGTGTGTCTTATGTATGAACTCTGGTTGTGTTTACTGACCTCGAAACGATTTTATGTGCACGGCGCTCGAAAATCTGTCAAATGTTTTAGTACGACTTTGCTAAGCTACGAAGCCGCACCGCTTGATGGATTGTCTGAGCATTACGGCTATCGTAGGCGGAGCCTCGCGGAGTGATACGTACTGTGCTTCAACATAATGTTACCGTATTGTGTATGTACAACCTCTTTTTAAGTGTTGTGGATATTATACATGGTTGTGCTGAGGATATGTCGGCCAATTTCCACTGGAAATGCCTTTTGGGTAAACTGTCAGCGAGGAATTTGCATTTGCTCTGTTACATTTTTATATAACTTTAATACACATAAAAACAGCTGCTTGTCTAAGTGCAAATACATTGATGTTTGTTTGTTTTTTTGCACTAATAAAGTTGTGGAGTTGTAAAGTATTTTGTCTCGTGTCAATTATATCGTCAGTTATATCGTTATCGCAAATTTTCTAATGTATATCGTGATAAATGTTTTTGGTCATATCGCCCTGCTCTAATACAAAGTATTAAAACATGTTAAAACACAACAGCCTTTTTAAACGTAGTGTAGTTTACTCATACATCATCACTTACTGACCGCATATCCCACCTGTTTTAATGCAGTACAGTTATTATTATTATCACTCATCCTGTTCATGACAGTTAGAATGAATAACAATCATATAAGAAATAAAATTGTCTCGTGTAAACTGTGTGTGGTGTTAAATAGGCTTTAATGTGGGTCATAAGGCTGGTACTTCAAGAGCCACAGATGTTATGAGGTGGTACTCACTGTGAAAGGTTTGAGAAGCGCTGTGTTACATGAAGCAACTAAACATAGCATTACATAAGAACAATGCATACGGGGCCCCATTCATGAGCGAATGAAACCAATAGTAAACAGAGTAACTGTAATGTTGCTCATGTCTTTTCCAGACTGATTTAAGTGTACATGTTGTCTCTGTGTTCATTTTACATATGAGGTATAATGAAAGTGGGTTAACGGCACGAGGCTGTGTGGTTAGGTGTTGGTCATGTTGGAGCTCAGTTAGAACCATCGTTGAATGGCTAACCAGACTCCCCAACACATGTTTCCAGTCTAGTTACATCTAGTTACAGTTTGTAAGTCAGATTTTTACCATTTTATTCCATTTTTGCTCCTCACCTGACGAGTGCGCCAATAAAAGCAGAAATACAAAACTAATTCAACTGCCAGTGTTTGTCATCTAGGGTTTAATTCTAATAACTCTTCTTTTTGCTCCCTCGTCTGCCTCTGCCTGAGCTAATATCATTTTCAAAGTGTCCCATTCTGACATATGATTATCAGATAGCTTGAACGACTAAATATTAACATCAGTATCAGGTCTATGATCCAGTACTGGTGGGCAGTATGTCAGGAGGACAAAGGCAGAGTAAGAGCTTAGAGTGGGATGGAGGTGTTGATACAGGAAGGAAAACTGTCAACATGAAACATCCCTGAGGATCTGGTCACGTACTGACCTCATCAGCCTCCTTCTGTCCAAAATGTTTAATGATCTGATTTCGCTCATTCTTCTTCTCTTTATTTTATTCAGTTCAACTATGAGCAAGTAGTTGGCGACAGTGGGAAGGAAAAACTCCCTTTTAACAGGAAGAAACCTCCGGCAGGAGTGGCTTATTGTTGTGCCCAGTTACGGGTGAAAGAACAGGAACAGGACAAAAGACACGCCGTGGAAGAGAACCAGAGATGAGTAATAACTGATTATTACACCTGTCAGCATTTAATGAACCAGAGTAAAGAAAAAAGGTGAGGAAAGAGGAAACTCAGCACAGCGTGGAAAAGCCCCCACAGCCTACAGCTAGCTAACAGAGGACTCAGGGTCACCTGACCCAGCCCCGACTATCACGAGCACTACAAGTCATCAATCTGCTGATCACGCAAACTGAGTCCCACGCAGCAACAAACCACTTGTTGTTTGGATTAATATCTAAAACAGATTATAGGATGTTCTTCATTAGTTAGTGTAGTAGTGACTATGGGCAGCTTTAAGTGTTGTGCACACAAACAGTTCCTTAAAAAGTATCACAGGTGCTGATGCAGTGATCTGGCTGTCAGCTGCTAATGCACTGCACAACCCACACAAATGGCATGAACAGACATGATGGACATGATGCCAAATATACAGTTGGTGGAGTATTTTGCTTGCTTGAGCTGTCAATCACTGACGCCTCTTCTTCACAGCAGTGCTGCATTTGAAGCCTGACAGGTAAGCAGTAACACACAGTGAATGTACAGCATGCTTTAAGGCCAGCTCACACACAAACCTACAAAGATGCGGTGGTACATGAGCTCTGTGCTCAGTCTGTGCACAAACAAGATGCAGAAACAACAACGTCACATAGAGCAGTGCAATGCATCCAGCAGCACAAAGTGGGCTGCTGGATGCATTGCATAACAGCTGTGGACATGGAAGAGTGCCATGAGCTCCATCAGCAGCAGCGCACTGCCATTTCAGAGGATGCACATTCATCCAACCGAGCGCTGCTTCGACCGCTTTCCAGTCCCAGCTACGCTGCGGGGAAGCGGTGATCAAACGTAATACTCGTCCGGCTAAAGCGTTGTTACAAAGGGAGGCGCGGACAGTGGGTAACGCTACCCCACCCACCCAGCCGAGCACACGATCCAGCTACACTCAGCTTTTCATTAAAAACAGCGTTAAATGGGACACGGTGGAAGCAGAGCAGCACACGCAGTGGCTGCAACGCCGACACACAACGCCCGCCGTCAGACACACGTCGCATGTTGCGGCCGCTTTCATAACAAGCATCTGAGGATGCCCCGACTGAATGGCGAGAGCCGAGCTGGTTAGCAAACCCGGCACAGAGGGAGTCGGCTAGCTAGCAGTCTACTCACCCATCGTGGCAGGACGTGTCTGTGGAAGAGAAATTGGCGTGTTCAGCTCCGTAAACAGAGTAGTACTAGCGCCGCCGTTCGTCTTTTAAACTGCCTCAGAATCGTGAAGTTAGCGGGTGTAGGTTAGCTAGCTCGTTAGCCACTTTAAATAGCAACCACAGCCACAGGGCTGGTAGGTCAGGCTAATAGATCTGACTTCCTCTCGCATCCACTTTCACAGTTACGACGTGTAGGCTGGGTCTCGTATCAGCGACTGGCTTTGACATGCCACTGTCAAGGTAGCCGGGCGGGCTTCACGCTGCGGCTTCCGGTCTTTCAGCTTAAAACATTTGGCAGCGCTTTGAGACCTGTCGATGGTGCTCATCGCTGCCCGAAAACGGAAAATGTGGCAGAAAAGAGCGCACGTACTTTCCTTCCGTTACTAAAAGAGTCCTTATTTTCTCTCTCGCTGTCTTTTAGGACGGTCCTACGGACTACAACTGTTTCTGCAGCCTAATGTAAAAGATTTCATGACCGCAACAGCGGAAAACAGTACTCAAAGATCAAAGGCGGAGCCGCAGCAGTGGCAAAAGTACAGACCTCATGTTTTTAACTTAAGAACAATTTAATTTAATTTTAAAAAGTACAGGCTCTAAAATGTACTCAAAGTCATAAAGGTCAGTATTTTGATCCAACCTTTGAATTACACAGTTAACATACCTCTGTTTGTTTTGCATAACATTTTATTTTTATATATGGATCCAGTATCTGATTTTTTTTTTTTTAAAAAAGCTTTAAATTTCCAGTTTCTCAAACACAGCAGTCCTTACCTCTCTTCTTCCTCCTCATCTCGTCCATCTGACTAACCCTCTTATTTCACTGGGAAATATGAAAGACACACTGTATGTCAAACTGCAATTCAATTTTATTTATATAGCGCCAAATCACAACAAAGTTGCCTAAAGGCGCTTCATAGATACAGAGAAAAACTCAACGATCATATGACCCCCTATGAACAAGCACATTGGCGACAGTGGGAAGGAAAAACTCCCTTTTAACAGGAAGAAGTCTGTACAGAAACACTTTGTCAAAACACAAATACTTGCCAGTATTTGTTGCTCTGAGAGAAACTTCATCCATTTGCTTCCACTTATCCTTTTCAAGGCGCTGGAGCCTATCCCAGCTGTCATAGGGCGAGAGGCGAGGTACACCCTGGAAAGGTCACTAGTGTGTCGCTAACACACAGAGACAGACAACCATTCACACACAATCAATTAACCCATCCCTACAAACTGCATGTCTCTGGAGTACCCAGAAGGAACCCACGCAAACATGAGGAGAACATGCAAACTCCACACAGACAGGCTCTGGCCTGATGGTGGAATTGAACTCAGGACCCTCTTGCTGTGCAACAACGGTGCTAACCACTGTGCCACCGTGCTGACAAACTTTGCACTTGAAATGATCACCATTTGAAAAAATGTTACCCCCAGCACAGTTTATGGGCATCTGCACCAAAAGATGCTCTTCTAGTTAAATGGTAAATGGACTGATTCTTATACGGCTCTTTTTACTCAAAGCGCTCTATGCAACATGCCTCATTCACCCAATCACACCCACTCATACAAGCACTTCTAAACCCAAGTGCAAACTAATCTACATTCACACACATTCACACATGAACGCATCAGAGTATGAATGTGAGTATGAATCAGCTCTGACTCACTTTAATCAGTGTTATAAGTGATGCATATGTTACTGTACATGTTTAACTGTTTGTATATGTAAGTGTTGAGTTCCACCTTGTGCTCTGGCCTTTTTGCTTGTTGTTCTCTGCACTTGGGTGATCTTTACACTCCTGGAGTTGCTGCTGCACCCTCCACCTCCACTATTTCTGTGGCTCTGCCCCCTCCACCTTCTGCCTACCTCTTCTGCTCCATCCCCACAGCTTCCCCACAGGAGACATCACAGGAGACATCACAGGAGACATCACAGGAGACATCTCCTGCATCCTTCTGAGCGACCCTGAACATTCCCTGACCCCTTCAGGGGGAGTGAGAAAGAGCCAAGGCTGAGACATGGATCAGTGTCCTGTGGGCCAGTGAGGGGCAGCAGCCTTATTAAGGTGGCTGTGAAGTTCCAAAGGAGCTGCATCCTGTATCCTTCTCTTCCATGTCGATGTTTAGCATTTATCTTTATCACATCTTAATTTGAGGAAATTGTCTCGTTTAAAGCTGAGTAAACCCAAAACATTTAACTTAATCACCTTGTCAAATGACAACATTTCTTATATAAACATTTAAAAATTGGTTATATTCTTGTCTGATAACAGTAATAAACTCTGCTGGCTTCTCACAGTTCTCGGTCTTTCTGATGGTTTATGTTTTGAGTCCTTTGTACTGTGTTTGTTATTTCCCTGTGGTTTCAGTTCTGGTTATCACAGGTTTAGTTCTTAGGTTTTATAATGTGGCTTCCCTGTGTTCCATGCTGTGTCTACTGTGCCTTTCTGTCCCATGTTTCAGCTTCCTATGTTCTGTCTCCCCAGTTGCTGTTCAGTTTGCATGTCTAGAGTTCAGTCAGTGTGTTTCCTGTTTTACTTTGAAGGTAGTTCAGTCTAGTTTTGCTTCCCTCGTCTCGTCCAGCCTGATCACTCCCAGCTGTGCTCTCCTTCTGTGTCTCATCCCTGTATTTAAGCCCTGTGTTTCTCTTTGTCAGTGTCGTAGTCTCCCTCATGGCTGTGTTTCCCTGTGTCCCAGTTTAGTTTGATGTTTTTCGTGCCGTTCTGCAATAAAGCAGCTTTTTGAGTTTAATTCCTGTGTGGTGAGTTTTGTTTTTGCGTTTTTCTCCTGCCTGCACACAGCCCAAACATGACATGGCTCGTTTCTTTTCCCTCTTTTTTAAAAAACATTAACACATAAATGAGAGTGTGTTTTGAAATAAGTCAATAAACAAACTGTCACATTCTCCTTTATTAAATGTATCTGTGTATGTATTCTGTCATGTTTAGTGTGTTTAAAGAGTTCAAAAAAGGTTACACGTTAGCAGGAAACAGGAAGTAGGTTAAATAGCACACGTTCAACACACAAGAAATAAAAACGAACAGAAATCAGGCGAAAAATCTTCCTTTTTCTATTGATTTTAACTCGAAGTGCTGAATTAGTTATGTTGGTAGTTCAATTCACTTCAAACTGTATCACGCCAAAGGAAATGAAATGATGGTCTTTTTAAGGCGCTTCATACTGTAAGGTAACAACTTTATGTATTACTGTGAGTTTGTTGCCTCACAGTATTAAAAGAAAACCCAACAGACGAACCCCTCTGAGCGAGCACATGGCGACAGTGGGAAGGAAAAACTCTCTTTTGACAGGAACAAACCTTCAGCAGAACCAGGGAGGGGCGGGGCCATCTGCTGCGACCTGTCATGGTTTTCAGAAATGACTCGATCGATTAAAGAGCTATCATGATTTATAACCAGCCAATTTAAAGTCTCTAATTAGTTTTATAAACATGTTTTGAGTCTATATCAAGATCTCCCTACATTACAGAAACCTTATTTCGTTTCCTGGTGAACATTCGGCCTGTAAATGCGAAAAAAACAAGGTATGGGACTTTTTAGATAGTTTGGATGCCTCGTCTATGAAAATGTTACGATTGTGATGCTGTGGTCTGGACAATCCAATTCCATGAATTCCAGAATATTTTTTGCATGTTTCCACCTTTTACAGAGGGCTTTGAAAATCACCTTGTGGGAGTTTTTGAACTTCTCTAAGGTGATTTTATAAGATTCATCGTGAGTTCAGCACAGATTTGGGTTGTTGGTGATGGCAGAAACTGTCCTGACTAATAACCTGGCCTGACTTTTTTACAACCCGCATAACAAGTTCTTCCAGACAGTTTCCCACCAAAAATCAGTATTTTTGCAGTTCTAGTTGATAGATATTAAATTGGTTAACCCTTTCTTTGTTCACAATGACTGATCGCCCATTTTTGATGTTTTGTGCTGTGACTTCTGTAGAGGTTGCTGTGACATCACTGCTGACAGGGTCTGGATTACTCGAGGCAGTCTTGTTGTCTTCTTTTGCTTTTGGGTGGATATTTATGGGAATCAGGCTCCAATCGTTAAAAGCAAGGTAATTTCCTCATGTTGTTATATTTTCGGGGCATATGTCCCTTGCAGTGACAGGTTTTAGCAGGGAGGGCCACTGGTTTATGGGGGGTTGTTTCCTGGGCAGGCCTCAGTGCTACACCTGCCAAATCCGAGCACAGGTCCAACATGTTGCATATTGAATCTATTTTTTTTTTTTTTTGCCTGTCCCATTTGGTTCTTTAGCCGTCAGAATTGTTGTCTGAAGACCAACAAGGATACCCAATGGATTTACTTTGCCAAATGGATCATCGTGGCATTGCCGTATTGGTCCATTTGATCGACCTTTGTTTTTATTATTTATTATATTTTATTTTCAGATGTTACAGACGGGACAGACATGAGTGAGGGATAGGAAAGGGAGAAAGAAAGAAGAAGGAAAAGAAAAACAGAAGGGGAGAGGGACAGTGAGAGAGGGGGGGAGAAAAAAAAATCTCCTGGATCACCTGTTGAGAGAAGAAGAATAGAAAACAAGCAAAAAAAAACCCCAAAGCAACATACTAAACACAACACCATCGCATTAATCTAGCTAAGTGTAAACAGCAGTAAATACTAAATATTCAATGTTGTTGTGCAGCATGCAGGACAGACAGCGCACAATGTGCTTTGAAGTAGCAGCCAATAAAGGTGTAATTTAAGTCTACGAGCAGTGAACACCCGTGTGCACACCTGTGTGGATCAGCGCGCTTGTATTCAAATGGTTTCCACATGTAATGGTCTGCAAGAGGATGTAGCGAGCCATAGCCCCGTCCCCCAGGGCATGAAGCAGGCATGGAGGAGATCCAGGCCCCAGACATCCAGAGGCCCCAGAGTGCGAGAGCCCAAGGAGGACCACCGGAGGGGCATCCGTGCCACCCTCATGGGAAGGGCTGAGGATCCCCAGACGAGGCGTCACCCAGTAGCCACCAAGCAGAAGCTAGAGGGGGCTGCACTGGCGTGCCCGCCGGCTCTGCCGGCAGCCAGCTGTGCCAGAGTGAACCGAGCCGCAGGCCCAGAGGCTGGAGGGCCCCCCGCACCCCGGAGGAGGCCTGACCGAGCAACAGACGCCAGGCCCCGCGAAGTAGCCACCGGGAGTGAGCCGGTACATACCTGAGCGCCCAGCCCCGGACACCAAGAACCACCAATGCACCGACCCCTGAGGGCATCAGTCACCGGCAGGGAGTGTGGTGAGGGGAGATAGGCCTTGGAGGGCCTGGGAGTTCCCAGAGAGGTGGAGTCTAAGACCCGACCTGACATATAGACACAGACAAACAGGCACACACAGACACAAACATGCGTTCCCACCCTCATGCTCACATATACAAACACTCAGCACTCACCCAACGTAAGGATTGACATAAATGGACATGTACACACAGTCACACTCCCCAAACATACTCTATACCCCGGGTCCAGGTACCCTCGCCCCCAGAGGGGGAAACAGAACCCAGACCCAAGAGATGTTACCCTTCCCCCCGGGGTGGAGGCAAGCAGACCGTCCCAGGCTCCGCAGCAGCAGGGAGGCCAATCGGACAGCCAACATCTCCTCCCAGCCCCCCCGCCCCGATGGCTAGCAGAGAACAGGGGGTGTGTGAACGGGGGTGTGTGCATATTGAATCTATAGTGGGTATAGATCTGGGTGAGCTGCCTGAAATTTCTGCCACTGTTCTTTTGTAATGTAGTTTTTGCAACGTTCAGGAACGTTCAGCCTCACAGTGTTTGCTGTGGCATTTATCAGATGACTCGTGGCTGTGTTATCTTTATGTTTGAATTTGTATTTCTTAGTTGAGAATTTACAGTCACTTTGTTGAAGATGGGGTTTGAACTTCTGTTCATAGCTATATATGCTCTTCTAAAGGCGTTTTGCCTTGCCTATATGAGATTACAGGCTCCGCCCTCTCTTTTCAGTTTACCACATCTATTCTGTGACGTCACCCTGTATTTTCAATGATTAGTTCATTACCGTTACCTCTGGAGAACTCCAAGACATGTTGAGGAGGTCATTTAGGCTTTTAAATCAGCTGTGATGGATCAAGGACACATCTGGAGTTCGACACCCCTGGACTAAACCATTTTACTAAATAAATATATACAAACAATTTAAACCACAACAATTAATCATCTTGTGTGCAAATGTTATTGATGTGCAACTCTAAGCTTAAAGTGCGACGCTAAACAAAGTGCTAGTTAAAGTGCTTTTAATAAAGTGCCAGGATGCTCCTAAAGTGCTGTTATAATACAAATGATAAGGGAGTCCACTTCCTTACAATATAGATATAGATATACACACACCTGTTCAAAAACACTTGAGCCTGTTAAAGTGGCTGAGAGTGTGAATATGAACTGAGTGAGTTGGTGACAGTAGATGGCAGCATACTCACATAATGGACTTGCAAGGTCAGTATTTTGTAGTGATGGGGAAAAGGGACCAATCGAGCTGGTTCTCAATACTTTGTTTGATTTGCTGTGTGTAAACGTGCTGCTATCACATAAAAGATCAATCATAAAGAGTGAGAAGCAAAAGCAGAGCAGCTGTCTCTGAGTATGATCAAAGAGTTATGAAACTGTTTGCTGTTTGTTTTAAAACAAAGTTGTAAGATGCCGGTGTCTTTCCCGTAGGTGAAGGCGACTGAGCCGTTAGTAGAGTCACAACAGGCCGCAGACACGTGACACATCAGCTCACACTGAGGTGTGTTCTTCACAAAATGAAAGTTTACGTCACGGAGCCCTGCTCTCAGCAACGCACACGGATGCAACTGTCTGTGAACATCTCCCCCTAACCCGAACCACCCATGTTAACCCGGGTTAAACAAATACGTGCTTAAAGGTTGAACAACATCTGGCGTCTGCGCGGACCTGACGTCACGTGGTTGGTTAACAGCCGTGCAGTAGCTCGTTCACTCACTAGTGACGGAATCGATAACTCGGAAAAATAAAGACGTAAACTCTGTTTACGGGGGTCACGTTTGTGTTTTGATCACGTGTGTGTTGCCCCTGACAACACAAAACAATGCCCCGCCCCTGCTGAGGCCTGATGTACGTAAAGACAGCGAGGATGCAGAGAAACGAGAGTTCCTGACAGGACAGGCTCCCCCACAGTCCTCGTGGGCTCTGAGTTATGACCCCGTCACTAGTTAACAAACGTAAACTAACCACTCAATCACGTGACGCCAGGTTCCGCACCGACGGAAGGTGGCGCTGAACATGAAGCGTCACATCTGTGTCCGTGTTTGTGATCAGCCGTGTATTTGTAATTTACATGTTTAAGCTGGGGGCCGTCTGTGCCGTGTAACTAATAATTACCCGCCACAGCCACAGGAAGGATTTTCTTCTACAGCCTCCTGCAGAGTGTTTTTAAATATCTCTCTGCAGCTGTGCAGTAAAATCCCTGCTCTGCGTGCACCGTGTCCACATTAGGGGCTTTAATCTAGCCGGCACTCGCGTGAAAAGAAGAACAAATGGGGGAAGGGTGATGGAGGGAGAGCGCGTACCCCCTCTCCGCCTGTATCACACCACCCTCTCTCACAGCATCAGCAGCGTCTGACGGCTGCATCCTTCAGCTGCGCGTCCGTCCTGCTATTCCTCCAGCTGACATTTAGATAACAGGAGTGGCTTGTGTCTGCAGCCGAGCATCGGTGTTTCTTCCAGAACAATCAAACACAAAGCAGCAGCATGGATATGATGGGCAACAAGCAGCGGCGGGTGCTGAACATCAAAGCCGTGCTGAAGAGGAACTGGCTCCTGATGTCTACGATTGTATCGGTGGTGCTCGGTACGTGCAAGCCTCTGCTGACCGCCGTCCGGTTATTGTTTTCTATTTGCTCCTTACTCCAACGCTGTTGTGCATTCGCTGGTTTGGCTCAGCAGGGGGTGCATGCGTTTTCATTTGATGTCCAGACTGGAGGATGCTTCACTGTGGGGACATCCATCTGTCTGTGTCTCCGTCAAACGTGACCAGACTGAGGTGACACAGCGGCTGTGGAGGCTGTCCACGCTGAGGCAGCACTGTGCACCGTGGAATGAGCGCTTTGCTTCATATCAGCCTGCTGACCCACTTCAGACTAAATGTGCATGTGTTAGCTAATATTAAACACATTTCCTGTGTCATTAATTACACCTTAGAGCTTTAAGTGTGCACTGTGCGGTCTGAGGGTTGTGTTCAGGCAGAGGGAGATGACAGCTGAGCCTTTGTTAACACAGCCACACAGCAACTAGCAGATATATCAGGCAACATGAACATCCAAATAAAATAAACAGTATAATCATTCGCCTGCAGCAGCTGGATTCCCAACCAGGAAACACAGATACTAAGATGTTATTAGGTGTCCCTTTGGACTCACAACAGCTCCTGTATGGGAGCTAAGATGTCACTCTGCTTCAAGGCTTATCTCAAGATGGACTCGAACACAGGACGGGATTTAAAGGCAGATGTGTTACAGAGAGGTTTGATCACAGGTTGTGCAGTTTAGGAATATAACACACGAGGTGAGACCAGGTAAGTCCAGAAGGACTGGACAGGTTAGAAAGAGTCACTTCACCAACATGCGACTGCAGCTTGTGATAGAAATGTTCATGAGAAATATGTTTGACAGGTTTTAGGCCAACAAGTCTTTACAACAGTTTAAATGCCAGAAATCACTTTCAGGCACAACACCAGAATAGGAGGTGTAGGCAGGGCCACGATACAGACCGATGACAAAGTGAAGGGCGATACTTTTGACTAAGGCCGTCTGGAAGAAGGTGGAGGTCTTTGTAAAGCCACAGGTGGAGCATCTGGGGCGCAGACAGAGCAGGCAGTATTCACACACATCTTTGACCAAGAGCCCCGAAAGAGGACGAAGAATTAAACGTTAAAGCAAATTAAACGTAAAAACCGGGAAGCCCATTGTCAGGGTCGGGACAAACTACACACCCTGTTTCCTGTGTGAAGGATTTGACGCACACGATGATGAAAGTCGTTGCAATTCTGTATCCGTTTAGATGACAAATACATCAGCATGAAATGTCCTGATTGGATGTGCTTGTCTGGCCTGTTTCATGTCACACATGTAAACCAGCACGAGTGTTTGTTCAGTGATCGGTGCTCTTTGGAAAGTTTTCTTTCAGGTGAAGTGGAGTTTACCGTGTCTCTGGCTCTTGCAGGGATCAGTCTGGGTGTTGTGGTCAGAGAGTACGCATCCCTGTCGCATCTCTACAAGCAGTACTTTGGCTTCCCAGGAGAGATCCTGATGCGAATGCTGAAGCTGGTCATTCTTCCTCTGATCATTTCAAGCATGATAACAGGTAACAGAGGCCTGCCGGTGCAGTTCGTCCCATCCAGGTAACTCTGAGGTTAACCCTGAGCTCTCTGTACTACAAAGCTGGTTCCCTTCTTACTAACCTGTTAAGGAGCAGGTCATGTTCACAGATCAGAGTTCATCAGGAAGGTTTAACCAGAACCCTCAAACCGTCTGCAGATGAAGGAATAAAAGTAAAACATGTCTGAAGTGCAGCATAGAGTCTCTGCTGGGCTGTATGTGTTATATGCAGCTTGCTGAGCCATATCTAAGAAGCTCGGAAGGAGCAGCTGTAGATCATTTCCTCAGGGATTATTAAAGTATTCGGATACTTTCAGTCCTCTTTCAAACGCTGGCATCCTCCAGATCTGATCGGGGTAAAGCTGCTTCTGTTTCCTCGGTAACCGTCCTGCTGTAGTTGTTTTCTGACTGTCTCGGTTGTCGGTGGTTTCATCTGGA
This sequence comes from Simochromis diagramma, assembly GCF_900408965.1. Lineage (NCBI taxonomy): Eukaryota > Metazoa > Chordata > Actinopteri > Cichliformes > Cichlidae > Simochromis > Simochromis diagramma. Next base: position 473,376 of record NW_024386899.1, read on the forward strand.
TCCGGTGTTTCTGGACCTTGTTGGTGAAGTCGGTGGAGTTTTTGATGTGAGCGTGTTCCCCACAGGGACAGCTGGATGGTGCTGCTGACAGTGGGGCTGAGTGGGGCTGCTTCTTTGCGGAAGCAGCGCCCCCGGGTACAGACGGTGTCCCGTAGGGCGGTAACTGATGACTTTGTTGTTGTGTAGTTGTCTGTGGGGTGCTGTTGTCGAGAGGAGCCTGCGTTTCCTGTATTATGAGGGCAGACTGGAGGGTGGCTGAAACCTTCAGGCTGTGATAAGATCACTGTGGCAGCTGTTGTGGAGAAACCCAGTCCATCTTTTCATGCTGCTCATGACTGTGGTGTCTTCCTGTTCTTGTCTGTGTCTGGAAATCAACTTGAAATGATAATTTTTCGTTTGCCATGTATAGAATTTGTAAGGTTGTCTTTCCTGTCCTGTAACGGGCTGAGCCTCAAACGTAGAAGCTTCTTCTAAACTAGGAGGGTGGGAGAGTTCCTGAGTCCGAGCTCAGTCTGCATCTATAGTGAAACACCTGTCCTATCCTTTCACTTAGAGGTTGGCTCTGTGCTCTCCATAACAAACTCTGCTCTGTCCTCTGACTGTGGGAACAAGTCTGCTGTGTCTTAGGTTGAAGCGCAGGTGGTGTCTATAATCTGCTGGTTGATTCATTGTGTCACAGTCCTGGGTGGGTGACCCAGTGTTTTATATCATTGATCTTTGTGTTCATCTTTGGTTTCACTGCTAGTGTCGTGCTTCTGTTTTGCATTCCTAGTTCTCAGGTTTTGGTCCTTGTGCTCGGTGTTCTCTGTGTTCTGTGTTTCCTGTTTTACTTTGAAGGTCCATGTCTTGTATTCGTTTGCTTCCTCCCTGTCTTGTCACGTTTAATTGGGTTCAGCTGTGTCTCCCTCCTCTGTTCCCTCGTGTGTGTATTGCTCTGTTCCTATAAAGGCTGATTATCATGGATCCTGTTACATCTTCACACACTGCTCAAAGAAGTCCTGCCATTAATTAATGCTTCAGTCTTAATTATGATCGATCTAACTCTGTTACTCCTCACAGGCCTTTGAGGAGACTTAAACAGCCATGACTTGGCTCTACAGGCCCACCTTCCTGTTATCACAGTCTTAAAGAGCAGTTGCCCTCAGCTAACTGAGTGTCATAACCGCACCGGTAGCCTCTGACAGGACGTCTGTCACTGCAGTGCTACTGCTGACTGTAATGTGGGGGTTTGACTCCTGTTTCCAAGGTAACTTCAGTAATCACTTCCTCCAAAGTCTCACCATCAATAACTGTTTTACATTGATCAGCCTGTCTGTATTAAGGGGGACGTACCTCAGACCTGTACGGTGGCAATAATCAAACAAGTACTTCAAAGCTCAGCTGGGAGACACGCCCTCTGTTTGGATAAAGGTTATAGTTGGGGCGGGATCAGGTGACGCTGGTGTAGGCTGCTGGGGACATGATGCCTTCACTGTGTTTATACACAGGCTCTCTTTCACAGCACGTCTTTGTCCTGTCCCCCTCCCCTAACCCCCACCAATCACAGCAGAGGCCCCGCCCCTCCCTGAGCCTGGTTCTGCTGGAGGTTTCTTCCTGTTAAAGGGGAGTTTTTCCTTCCCACTGTCACCAAAGTGCTGCCCATGCCTCTGTACTATTGCAGTGCCTTTACCTTACAGTACAAAGCACCCTGAGGTGACTGTGGCTGCGATTTGACATGCAAATAAAACTGAATTGGATTTTCCACTTGTAGTAAAAAGGTTAAGACAGTCTCCTCAGTCAGAAACCCTGCTGACTGTAGCAGAACGAGTGCTCTGACTGATCTCTCTCTGTGTTCGTCATATCACGGCTCCCTGCTGCAGTGGATAAACAAATAGCTCCGTCTTGTCGCTCAGACGTGAAATGAATGAAATGAAACAAAATATTTCTCAGCTCCGTTTGATTGGTTTTGCCTCTGAAACAGTGATTTCAGCTGAGCACAGCTTCTTATGACGATCACACTTTGCATCTTCAAATATCCACTGTTCATTAGTTACTGAGCTGCCTGTTGTTGTTTCTAGATTTGCCTCTTGCATTTCTCCCGAGGTTTGTCGCCTGTGTACCTTCTTTTGGACTTTGTAAGTTAATAGATGTCACTGACAGGGTTGGTGTTCGGGTACCTGCTGGTCTGGTTTTTGGACCTAGTTTATTGTTGTTATGTTGTCATTGTTTAGTGTTCTTGTGCCTCTTAGTGTCATCGCTTGTTGTTCTTGTTCTGAGTTTCATTTGGTCTGGTCCCTTTCGTGTCCTGGTTGTGTGTCCTCCCCAGTATGTCCTGGTTGTGTGTCCTCCCTGTGAAGTCTTTTGTCCCCAGTTTCCTGTTTCCCAGCATGTCTGTCTGGTTTCTCTCCCCCTCGTTCTGTGATGGAAAGTTGGTCAGAGTTGGTTGTAATTTAGTTCTAGTTGTAGAGTTTCATTTGTTTCCTCGATGTTTCTTGTCTCATGACCAGGGCGGGGGGAGGAGCCTGGGTGCAGAAAACTAGGGAACAAAATATTTCCAAATATCAAGGACAGCTCCGGGGTTCTGCCCAGGAACCTGCAGAAAGGCAACAGTTCAGGGTGGTCGGGTGGCTGTGTGGGCTCAGCAGAGATGGAGAATCTAAGGGGCCATGAAGGTGTCCAGGTGCCACGTTTGGATCCTGCTAAGAGCAGCAGATGGAGGATGCAGAACCTGAAGGCTCAGCAGGTGAGCAGCTGTGAAGATGGAGATCAGACCCTCTGACTCTCGCTCATGTGCAAGCAGTGAGAAATGACTCAGGTTCAGGCAACAAGGCAGGTTTGGACCCTCTGACTGCCAACCTTCTACCAACCAGAGCTGCACTCACCCTGCTGCTGCTGCTGTAGTGAGGCCTGACCGCTGGGCAGCTGCTGTGGTGGAGAAGTGTTTGCTCTGCTGACCTGAAACACATATCAAACCAAATAACTGAGAGGAAACAGATTCCAAACGGTATGAGATGACAGAGAAGTGTGGGGAGGCCAAGACTATGAGCGAGATGACGGGGAACATGGGAAACACCAGGGAGCACACCTGAAAGCAGTCACAGCAGACGAGGTTTTGGGCGAATGTTTGGAAGGATAAAACATGTAAAATAACAAATTGTACAGGATTGAATGTTTACAATTACAGAAGGTGTTGAGACGAAATGACTCCCAACAATCCAAAATGGATCAAATCTAAAAACAGTTTGCTGACAGAATAAAATCTATGAAACTCTATTGCTCTGTGGAATTTAATGCACCTGTCAGACCAGTCAGGTCCTCTGAAACATTTTTCTATGTTATCTTCACAATCACTGTTTAAATAACTCAAATGTGTAAAGACAAAAAAGAAGTGTTGGAGGTAGTTGGTAAGAGATGGCAGGATGAGCCCAACCTCAGCAGCAGGACCGCTCCCAGCACCGACCACGTGTGTTTGAACTGTGTCTTCACATACAGGGTCAGTCCTACAGAAAGAACGTGGGTTCCCAGCTTCATCAACTGTGGCCAGTTTTTACTGGAGGAACTGAAAAAGATCTGTTGTCCAATCATGGAACAGCAGAAAGCTGATGTAGAGAACACCTGGGTGAAAATCAGATGTCAGCATGTTTATGGCTGTGTAGGCTCAGGGTGCACTACTATTCACTGATCACATTAACAAACACGTGAAGTTCATCAGGGAGGATATAAAAATAACTGCTTTCTTAGACTAAAAGTTTCATCAGGGATGGGCGACATAAAAAGTCAATATTTATCAAGAGCCAACAAATTTGGATCAGTATCTAAGGTTTGACTCTCATCATCCTCCGGAGCACAAACTGGGTGTCATCAGGACGCTACCACACAGAGCGAACACCATCCCCACTGACACAGCAGCCAGGGAGGCAGAGGAACATCAAGAAGGCCCTGAGTAAATGTGGTTATCACAGCTGGACGTTTGTCACAGCTGGACGTTTGTCACAGCTGGACGTTTGTCACAGCTGGGACGGCTCCTAAAGAAAGCTGCAGCCGATCCAGGAGAGAAGGACAACCTCTGCCTAAGCAAAGGCCTTTGTCTTAGTCACTCACTGTGATTCATCCTGGTAAGAACCGAACCAGCTTTGTAGTACCCCCGAGTTCACCCTGCAGCTACCTGGATCAGCCTGGACCCTGATGTGTGGGCTGAGCCTGTGTTTTAAATACACTGAATGTGTTTCTTACCAACAGGTGTTGCAGCCTTAGACTCCGAGGTGTCAGGAAAGATCGGTCTGCGAGCTGTCGTTTATTACTTCTCAACAACTATCATTGCGGTTGTTCTTGGTGAGTCCCATTTGAATTAATAATTCGTTTTATATGCAGCGTATAAAACGAATGGTTGTAGCTACTAAGTGGCATCTTTGTTGACAGGAATTATTCTAGTGATGACTATCAAACCGGGCGTGTCTCAGACAGCTGAGCACATCGACAGAGCTGGGACTCCTCCTAATGTCACCACAGTCGACACACTGTTGGACCTGCTCAGGTGAGTTTCTAGTGGAAATGTTTCGGGAATATCAGGATGGAAGAAAAGAGTTGCATCTTTCTTTGATGGCCTGAAACGGAAACTTTCATCATACAGTATCCCAACAAACACTGTTTAGTTGGTTCGGGTAGCGTCGTACTAGCATCCTTTATTGGTGTCAGGTTACATCTCAGGTAAACATGTAGGACGAGTCACTGCAGCGCTACGCTGCCCTGTCTTTGACATGCTTGGTAAGTTATGACTAATTCTGACATTACTGTTACTGATGTGTTTGTAGGCTCAACTATGACAGAGTTGTGCAAGAAGAAAAGCACGGACTTAAAAAAAGATCTTTAATGCACACTATGAGAGTTTATATTTGAGCCATGGTCTTTATTAATAGCTGCATTCATGAAAAGTATGTTTTGCTAGATATTTAACTTCAGAGTTGCCACAGAGATGCATCCGTTCTGCTGCTCACCTGCAGCTTTGTGCTTTCCACTGACAGAAACATGTTTCCTGAAAATCTGGTGCAGGCTTGTTTTCAGCAGGTAAGACGACCACACATCCTGTTATTCTAGCCTACCTTCGATTCTGGTGCTTGTCATCGTGTGATTCTGACACTGTGTCCAATTCCACTCTAGTACAAAACAAAACGCAAAGAACTGGAGCCTGAAAAGCTTCCAGTGAACAGCAGCACAGTGCCCCCTCTCACGACCACGATCATGACTGTGATGGAGGTAGGTGTGCTCATTCCACTGTGGTGACATTAGTCTCATGTGTCGGCAGCTGGCAGCCAGTGTCTCGTTTAATGGATTGGCTCAATAACGAGTTATAAGCAGGCTGAGCTCAGGCAGCTGTGGTGCTGACATGACATTTGCAGAGCTCATGAGTGGATCTGTGTGTCTGTGGAAGCAGCTTTCATGAATGGTCTTTCCCTTCTCTCGGCAGAACATCACAAAGGACTACAAGATCGTCGGCACGTACTCCGATGGGATCAATGTGTTGGGGCTCATCGTGTTCTGTGTTGCGTTCGGCCTCGTCATTGGGAAGATGGGAGAAAAGGGTCGGATCCTGCTGGACTTTTTTGATGCCTTAAATGAAGCAACAATGAAACTGGTCCAGATAATTATGTGGTATGTAAACTACACCAGTTTGTAAACCGGTGTGTAAACTACACCCTAAAACTACACGGTGAAACGGTGAAACCACCGTTCCTGATCACTTTTGCGGTTCAGGTTCACAGAGGAACCTTTCTTTGGATAAGCAGTTAAGAAAACTGATGATCGGGTGGTGTAAATGTTCCTGTATAATTTTATTACTTCATCCGACCCACTTAGTCGAGGCTGTCCAAGGATTTCATTCCCGTACCTGATGGCAGTCGGGGGGCCGTCGCTCAGCCATCATTAACCCACCAAACCAGCCATGCTGAACGATTACAGGCAGCACGCCAATGTCCACGGCCGCTCCACACCCACACACATCTGGCACATCTGTCACATCTGTCACATCTGTCCCACGTGCTCGAGGTAAACTTGCTCTCATCTGTGGAAGCCCAAACTTGATGGACCTGCCAGTTCTGGTGCTCTATGGCAAATTACAGTCACAGGGCCCACTATAGGCCACTCTCATGAAGTTTGTTTCTGATTGGTCAGAGACGTTCACATCAGCGGCCGACTAGAGTTCACTCTTTAGGGCTCTGTCAGTGCTCCTCCTGGTCCTGCTTGCACAAAGGAGCAGATGCCAGTCCCGCTGATGTCTGAAGGACCGTCTGCAGCGACTCTGTCCTGAATCTCCTGCATGCTCACTGTGCTGGGAGATGCAGTAAACCTTCTGGTAACGGCAGTGATAGTTGGACCTTGTCCTCATAGTGACACCAAACCAGTGAAAAAGGTGCAAAAACAGAGGAGACGAGGACAATGTTACAAACACCTCTGTAGTGTTGGCTTGTTTAGGCCCTCCTGCGTTGTTCATTTCATCAGGTTCGAGGCTGATCCACGGCTGATCTCCCCCCTCCCTCTCTCCCCCCTCCCTCTCTCCTTCTCTCTGCTGTCGTTTCTTCTCTGTATCTGTCAATAAAGCTGAAAAAGGCTGAACATTATGAAGCCGACCCCCTCTGCTGCTAACTGACCAGCTCAGTACTGCAGGGGTTTGACATGATGCACTCTGACTGAAACGTGTAGCATTCGTTTTTTGTGTAAACCTGCTAGATTAACTACATTTCAGTAGGAACTCCATCATTTTCAAATCATTAACTTCTACCTGCAGGTCACCTTTGTTATTGTCGCGTGTCTGAGGAGGATGTGTTCATCGTGGAACTGAAGCAGCTTTGTCTTTTCAGCTACATGCCCGTAGGGATCCTGTTTCTTATTGCTGCAAAGATCATCGAGGTAGAAGACTGGGAGATCTTCAGGAAGATGGGTCTTTATATGGTGACGGTGCTGAGCGGGTAAGCTTTCCCATTACTCTCCATCCGGCCGTTCCACACTCCGGGCTTTATGGCTGACATTTGGACCGATTCCCCCTCCTGTGTACGATAAAAGCTGAGCTCTGTGTGAGCACTGATAAGGGCGAAGGACATTTAAAACTGCTCAACCTGCAAGAATGCAGTAATGAAAGCTTCACTCACGCCTCTAAATGTATGAGGCACAATTAACGACTGTACCATAAAACATCCCCTCAGTTAACCCACAAGGTGAGTCCAAGGTTCTGAAATCATCCTGTGGCTCCAAATGCAGCAGAAGAAAACTCGTCACCGTGTGGAACCGTGGGGCTGGGACAGTGTCACGGCCAGCGGGGGCAGACTGTGACAGTGGGGCTGGGACAGTCCTCTACCTGCCTGTTTATTTGTGTCAAAATGAGCATTTGAGCTGTATTCCTTCATTCAGAGCCTTCATCAGCGTGCTGTGAGTGTGTATCAGTCACAGCATGATATCGAGTCTGTGAGAGGTGCAGTGTGCACGTTGGGCAAAAATGAAATATCACAAGATTATGTTCCAGTATGAAAGAAATGCATCACTTCTAAAGAGGAGTAGCACTCGGGGCTTGTAGCTGATAGAAGCATGTCTGCAGAGAATAAATACGCGTGTGAATAATGTTCACGCTGTACTCAGATCACATTATGTCAGTTATGGTTGAAGCTAAACCTGTCGGAGCAGTTTAGCACAGGTTTATGTAAACACAGTTGATAACAGAGTTCATTTCAAAGCACTCTGTGACAGCCATGTGATACTAAAGACAGAACCTCGGCTCTTTTAACCGGAAACCCTTTGAGCAAAAATCATGAAAGCAGAGCGAGCGTCTGTCTCCAGAAGTCAACGAGCAGCTGGTCCCCACAGTTCAACGCTCCGGCTCCCATTCAGGAATTCTAGGAGCCACAGGTCGGCCTGACCTCCCAGAGTGTAGCGGGCTGTGGGGATAACAAGATGAGATCTCAAAGATGTGATGTTGGGAGACTCTGGGAGAACAGACACATCCTGGTCAAAGACAAATGGGAGAGTCGTAGCGTTACGTCTTCATGCTCATACAGATTCAGTTCAGTTCTCCTGTATGCTCGTTGGCTCATCTGTAGACTTGTAGTCAAGACCGAGACAACACCAAGACCAGAGGGTATCGAGACCGAGACCAAAAAGTCTTTAAACTGCAGCCAGATGCTGCTTCGTTTACGGGTCTCAGGCATATTTATGTGTTTTTGCACTCGCACAGCCCTCCTCACCGCTGTTACTGTCTCACTCACTGAGAGGACAGACGCACGCTCCACTTGACTGTCGCGTCCATCACCCTCTCTGTTTTTCACACAATGATATTATCCTATATCCTCGCATGTGATTGGAGCATAGCTGAGCCACTGTGTGAGCGGAGCAGCCAAAGGAAATTGGAAGTGGCCCTGAGACGTCCAACCTACTCACCGGGGCTCTCTCACTACATCATTACATATTAGAAAGCGTCTTGAAATGACAAGATGACAAAGTTGAATTAAATTGAATTATGACTGTGGAGACTTCAAAGAGCCACCTGCAGCTACTTCCCTCATCATTCAGCCCACTGATGCATTTTGAATTCACAAAAACATTGACTGAAGTGTATTTCTTCCCAGCAGTAAAAGCTCGTGGATATTGAAATATTTAGAATAAGCTACATGTTAAAATGTACAAATGATAGAAAGAACACGACTCGCTTAGAACAGTGTCAATAATTAAACACAGGTGAAACTAAACAACTCTGAGTCCGACAGAGTCCTGCGAGTCTTCTTCACATTTCTTCTTCTAATATTTTTGTAATTCCCTTTACGGCTCGATAACGCTGTGTGTTTTGTCCCTCAGTCTAGCTATCCACGCCACCGTCTGTCTGCCCCTCATCTTCTTCGTCATCGTGAGGAAGAATCCGTATACATTCACTCTAGGAATGGCTCAGGCCCTGGTGACGGCGCTCATGATCTCCTCCAGGTCAGAGTCGGATCTTTCATATTTCTGTGATTAGACTAAACAGCTTCCCAGACGTTTTCAGGGCACAGGGATGTTTTATTTTAATGAATCTAAAGCTCTATAGTGTCTGACCACAGAATACTTACTGCCTCTGCTTGTGTCTGCCAGCTCGGCAACCCTGCCTGTCACCTTTCGATGTGCTGAGGAAAACAACTGCATCGACAAGAGGATCACCCGCTTTGTGCTCCCGGTTGGCGCCACCATTAACATGGACGGCACAGCGCTGTACGAGGCAGTGGCTGCTATCTTCATCGCCCAGCTGAATGATTACGCTCTGGATGTAGGCCAGATTGTTACCATCAGGTACGTCACTGTTACTGCTGCTAGCGTAGCTTTAAAGACAACTTTATAGAGATAGTTTTAACATTAGCATTCTGAAGGAAAACTGCTGGTTAACCTGCATTTCAAAAAGGACTCGATAATATCCTGCTTTTCATGTAAATGGAGTCCTCTTCACACGCTGAGGTTAATGATGGAGTTCCACAGGGCTCAGTGCTAGGACCGATTCTGTTTACACTATACATGCTTACAGGAGGGCTGGACCAGGTGACCCTGAATCCTCCCTTCGTTATGCTGCAGTAGGTGTAGGCCCAACCGGTCGCAGCAGATGGCCCCGCCCCTCCCTGAGCCTGCCGGAGGTTTCTTCCTGTTAAAAGGGAGTTTTTCCTTCCCACTGTTGCTAAAGGGCTCAAAGGAGATTGAGCCTGATTGCTGGGCTTTTATCTGCTGTCTTTGAATTATTGTAGGGTTTGAGGCAACAGTTTTCTGGCGTGACATCAGTTGAATTGAACTGACAGTGGACACGAGTGTCATGGATTGGTTTCACTCCAACTCCTCATAGGAGAAAAATGTACCAGATTCAAAGCTTCGTGAGACAAAAAGGAAATCCAGAAAATCCAGGCTACTGATTGTTGACCTCAACAGTTCCTACAAAGGTGAATTATGCAGCATTTTCTTCCCACTTTTTCAACTGCAGCTGTGCATCAGTTGCTTTGAAGGAGGCATCCAGTCTGCCTCTTAGGTGACTGCCTTGCTCAATGTCCAAATCATGTGAAGGAGCAGTGGCTCCACTTTGAGCCTCTCCTGAAGGACCAATCAGCCGGACTCTAAGGCTGAGCCTAGAGGCCACACAGAGGAAGCTCGTTTCTGCCACTTGTCTCTATAATCTTGTGCTTCTGGTCATTACTCACACTAATGGCCACAGGTGAAGGTATGATTATAGCCTGGCCAGTAAATCAGCAGCTTTGCTTTCATATTGTGCTCACCACAGCATCTATCAGTGTGGCTGTTCATCACCTGCTTCGCTCACAAACACGGACCCAGAATGCTTAGATTTCATGTTCATGTCGCTGTGTGTCCAAACCCAGCACACGAGCAAAGAAAGCCATCATTTCTTTTTATCCCTTTAACCCTGAATGGGCGTGGCTTTATATCACCTTTTGGTTGGAAGATGTTTTTGTGGTTTATGAAGAATAATCGTTACATTGTGTCTTTGTGTTTCAGTATAACAGCCACAGTTGCCAGCATTGGAGCAGCAGGAGTGCCTAACGCTGGGCTTGTCACCATGGTGATAGTTTTAACAGCTGTTGGCTTACCTGCAAGTGATGTCACTCTGATAGTTGCAGTCGATTGGCTACTGTGAGCTTTTGTCTATTGTGTTTTTGTGCTGACTTTCTTCTGTCTTTGTGGAAACTGCTGTAGACTCACTGTGACTGTCGTGTTTCAGGGATCGGTTCCGCACCATGATCAACGTCCTTGGCGATGCGTACGGAGCTGGCATTGTCCAGAAACTCTCCAAGAGGGAACTAGAACGGATGGACCTGACATCAGACATGGATGTCGCCAACCCTTTTGCCCTGGAAGCCGCTTTGGATGACGAAGAGTGTGAGAAGAAGTCCTACGTGAACGGAGGCTTCACGGTTGACAAGACGGATGCGATCTCCTTCACGGAGACGTCCCAGTTTTAGCCTCCGGCTGGTTCAGTCGTGAGGAGAACGTGCACGGAGAGAAGCTATCCATCCGGACCCATCCCAGGACCGACGTTAGCAATAGCAGCCTTCATTAAGCTAACCGAAGAGCACCCTTCAAGCTGGGCATTTACAACTATGACTAGATTAAAGTGCTTCCTTCATTATCTCAGATCACGCCATGATTCAAAAAGTCTTTTTTCTCAATAAGAGTTTTTCTTTTCTCGCACAGATGAACTCAAACGAAGAGCTTTTTGCAAGTGTGTGTGTGTGCGTGTGTGTGCGTGTGTGCGCATCTTTTAAGGTGAGCCTGATGACTTTTGCAAAAAACACAGTATCACGTAAACACTGCTTCATGAAAAGCTAACTGTACTCCCTGTATGGACACTAATCCTCAGAAAACTGTTTTCTTTGCATGGCTCTGTTGAGTGTGTGTGTCCCATGATGCAGTGCTTGTATATCTATCTGTATCTTTAAACTGTGCCAAACTTGTTTTTCACCAAGCTGCATGAAGCAAAATGTTTAAGCTGGTCACAGACTGGTTTCCTGTGTGGGCCTTGCAGAGACAAAGTCAGTGGACACTGTGGAATTTGAGAACATTTTTCTAACATTTCCTGTCACGTTGCAAAATAAGAATGAATAATCATGTATGTATTCAGTCAGTGTGGGGAAACATATGGACCCCGAAATAAATAGCTACTACAACACGGGCATGTCACAGTGTGTAGCTGTGTGTTTCACTGTGGTCACAAGTTCAAACGCTTTTACAGCCGTCACCATCACATACAGATGTAACAGGTTATAACAGTGGCACATGTGGTCAGCCTCACACGCTGTGATGTACTTTGTTATATTTTGGCAGGTGAGATTAGATGATTACTGATCTGTGTGCAAAACCACGAGTCACGGAGCTGTGAGCTTTGTTTGCACGAATCCTGGAAACGTTTTTAAAAGTAACACAGCTCCTAAAACTGAAGTGTCATTTTAACACAAAGTTCATGTAACGCACTCGTTAATTATTTAAGGGAATTTATAACTTATAGCTAACTTATAGCTAGTTTTTCACAGCCCACTCTGACCAGTGGAAATACATGATAAATGTGTGAAGTTACAGAAAAGGTAACTGGACGGACCGCCCTTTAATTCTAGATATATATTTATACACAATTTTGCTCATTCCCCGTGGACCCAGTTATAGAGGAAAAACAGGAACTTTCTTGTCTTTAATTCTTTGTCTGTTAGGTAATTATTGTCTTTATCAAAAGGAAAAGCCTTCACCAGGCCAATGCTGGCCCCCAGGCCTTATGTTTGACACCCCTGGTCTGGGCTAATGGTTTTCTGAAACCAGCTCAGCGCTGTACACAACCGCCCCCTAATTCTTGGTTTAAAACCCTTTTTCTCTTACGTTTTCCTCTCCCAGAGGAAGCTCGATAATAAGTGAATCAGGCGTGTCAGAGCTGCCTTTATGTTATCATGACCACAATAACCTGATGCACTGGTCACCATTTAGCAGGACAGGAAATGGAAAAATAAAGCAGGATTTTATATATAAAGCTACAAACGTTCAGCGTTTGAGAGCTTCTGAAACTGCAGAGATTGATGCCAACGTATGTTTCTTTATTATTTCTGTCCTTCTGTCTGTTTATATTCAGGCTCAGGTTTTACAGTGATGAGCTCCAGTGCTGGAGCGTCAGTGTTGCTGAAAGACGAGAGAAGAGGGACGAGCGGAGAGGCAGGAGTGTTGGGATATGGTAGAAAGAAGGACAACAGCCATATGTTGTGTGTGGGAGACCAAAGCAAGGTCAGGAGCAACGGATGTGGATTCAAGTTGGTATAGATGGGAGTGAAAGTGAAGCTGTGGTGATGTTGAAGAAAGAGTATGTGAGCAGTGTTGATCATCTACTGTTTTTCAAACGGTGAAGGACTTTTGCTCGTTCTCCCTGATTCAGTGAAGAGCATGACAGAGCCTCACCTTTCAGTCAGATGTTTTCTGCAGAGACATCGTTTGTCTGTGCTACACGCTGTCAGGTGAGCTTTTAGCTGAGTTCTGAGTCCGTGATACACACGTCTACATTTCAATAAACAACCTGCACAGGAACCAGATCCCGTCTATCGACCCTAGCTTTGGGTTCAGGTGGATCCTCAGGAACCTCAAGCTCTGTTTCAGGTCATCTCCTGCGTCGTGCCTGAAACGAGACAGTCATGTCTACACAGTAAAGGAGCTGTGCAAATTACTGGGTGTTAAAAGCCAGCGTCCACCTCAACTGGGAGCAGCGCACGGACAGAGCAGCCACGCTCTTCAGGGGACAACAGGCGGGCTGCGGCTAGAGCCTGAGTTTGCGGTGCAGAGGCCTGGGGGAACTGCAGGCCTGCACAGGATTTTCCCCCTTTCTTATCTTGTGTTGTCTGAGTCTCTCCTTGCATGCTGACATGTGTGCTCCCCATTTTCTCGCATATGTCATTTTAGGATTTCGGCCCCTTCACCTGTGCGATTTGGTCACCTATCCAGCCTCCCACACAGACGACACAACCATGTAGTTCCAGCAGACACAGGACAGCGAGTCAGTTTCTTCGCTGGTTTATTGGGATCCTTGGAAATGTGACTAAATAGTTTGTGTAAACAGGCTCCTTTTATCAGAGGAGTTTGTCCCCTTTCCTAAATTTCAAATTCACTCACCGTTTAGTTTAGCCGCCGAAACAACCAGAGGGCAAGATATACAACGATGCTCCGTTAGCACTGTGGCCTGGACGAGTGCAGGCAGCATTATCTCTGTGTGCGGTGATGTGGAAGATGGTGACTCACAGTCTTTGCAGGGGGACAGGGACTCAGGTGCTTTATAGTGGGCAGAGGTTCTAAACCTGCTGCAGCTTCTGCAAGCGCAGCTTCATTTTCTATCGACTGACGCATCAGATTCTGGCTATATAACAGTTCTATCATTAGTCTGCCAACACAGCCCAGCTCCATGTGACATTACATAGCAGTGTGAACCACGACAACCAAGAAGACTCAGGTATTCCAATACACATCGTGCTGTTTCACACTGTGCTGAGAAACAGACTCACAGGGGGGTGGCTTTAAACCAGTCCAGCCTTTTTGCACCACAGACCAGTCCGAAATATTTTCACGACCAATAAAATACAACAAAAAAAACCATACGTACGAAAACAAGATTATTCATAAACAGACCCAGGAACCAGACCGAGGTGACAAAAATAACATAACCCGAAAACCATACTTTTCACCCGAGCTCACCACGACCTATCCCGCTCCGTGACCCGGGGGTTGGGGGCCGCTGATGTAGAAGTATTCCCTCCATCACCCGACTGTGTCCTCAGTCCGCAGCACCCATCCACACCATGTGAGCAATACCGCTTTGCCTCTGAGTCACCTGACATAATCGCTGACTCAGCAAACCCTCCCACAGCCCACAGGTTGGTACCTGTCAGCCGCCTTAACCCAACCTGACTGATCTCCTGTTTCACCTCCAGTGTCCACCATGTGCTCCAGGGATTATCATCTCCACCTTATGACCACATGCAGCTGCTTCAACAATGGAGGCACAGAACAGGGTCCACTCTGACCCACGGGCACCAGAGATGGTGTCGATGTTCTGCTGCATGTGGGAACTGAACATCTTATGGACCAGGGCCTCTCCTTTCTTTCTTTCTTCAGCAAACTCTCACTGTACATCTGACTCAGAGTAAGAATCTAACCAGATTCTTCCTCTGGATGGCATTACCTTGGCCTCCAGTAACACTGTGAGGAACCTTGGAGTCATTTTTGACCAGGACATGTCCTTCAACGCACATATTAAACAAATATGTAAGACTGCTTTCTTCCATTTGAGCAACATCTCTAAAGTTAGAAATATCCTGTCTCAGAGTGATGCTGAAAAACTAGTTCATGCATTTATTACTTCCAGGCTGGACGACTGTAATTCATTATTATCAGGAAGTCCTAAAAACTCCCTGAAAAGCCTTCAGCTAATCCAAAATGCTGCAGCAAGAGTCCTGACAGGGACTAGAAAGAGAGAGCAGATTTCTCCTGTTTTGGCTTCCCTTCATTGGCTTCCTGTTAAATCCAGAATTCAAAATCCTGCTCCTCACATACAAGGTCTTAAATAATCAGGCCCCATCTTATCTTAATGACCTTGTAGTACCATATCACCCTATTAGAGCACTTCGCTCTCGCTCTGCAGGCCTACTTGTTGTTCCTAGAGTATTTAAAAGTAGAATGGGAGGCAGAGCCTTCAGTTTTCAGGCCCCTCTTCTGTGGAACCAGCTTCCAGTTTGGATTCAGGAGACAGACACTATCTCTACTTTCAAGATTAGGCTTCAAACTTTCCTTTTTGCTAAAGCATATAGTTAGGGCTGGACCAGGTGACCCTGAATTCTCCCTTAGTTACGCTGCAATAGATGTAGGCTGCCGGGGGATTCCCATGATGCACTGGGTGTTTCTTCTTCACTCACCAGTATTACTTCAGGGTCTTTACCTTACAAAAGGCTCTGATTTCTATTCAGAGAAATATCCGAGGGACCACGAGTAGCAGCTGCTGTGTTTGGGGTCATATGGTCCTCTGAGAGCTTAAGATGAGCTTGAGGAGGAAAAGACGACAAGGATTTAAATCCATCAATTTAAATTCCAAACTGAACGGTGAGAAGTGAAACTGAAATTATTCGAGAGCTGAATTTTTAAAGGATAAAATGCAATTTCAATTTAGTGATGATCATTTTCAAGCCATGAATTCAAATTCAAATCTAACTTACTCAAATTCAGTTTCAGATTTCTGCCCATAGAATGATGCTGCTTGCAGGTCTGAATGTGTCAGGCCTGTCCAGTGGCACCCTCTGCCTGCTAACCCATCTCCTCATAGCTTTACCACAGCAGCCACGACATGCAGCCACTAATGAAACCATGAGAAAACTGATCAGCCTGAGAGGCATGCACACAGACTCAGTCTGAGGACTTCCTGTCAGATCACCTTTTCTTGTGATGTCCTGCAGCAACACGTGCACAGAAACATCTGTTTCACACACACGGGGAATCGCTCTGACACGTTCTCCATCTTTAGACTGTTTGTGTCCGTAACTGTTAATAAGTCACTGCTTTTGTTTTCAGTCGATTTCAAACGACAGCAAAAATGTTTTACCAGGAAAAGTGATCACACAGCAGAGTGATCCCAGGTGGGAGAGGACGTGTACAGGCTGGAACAGACTCTGCACAGAGACGTGATTAGCTCTTCCTGCCACCTGCTGCCTTTGACCGAGTGAAAGAAACGGTTGAACAAAGCTGCCAGTGTGTGCTGAGACGCACCGAACACGTTACAGCAAAGAGGACCAAACTGACCCAGAACATCTGTGTTTCTATTCGTTTGGACCTGCAGGCTGGAACAGACTGCAGCGTCGGCGTTCATGTGAAGCTCGGGCTGCAGAGATCGATGGCGTGATAAACAGCCCTGATGCAGACTGTGCGGGATCCTACTTCCTACCACGGACGTCATTAAAACTAATGTGCTCGTGTCAGTGGAGGAGGAGTCCCAGCTGTTCCTCCGTGCACAGCAGTGCAAACAGTTATCACAGCATCGTGTTGCTGCAGCTCCACAGAAGAAAAGGTTGGTCTGAACCCTCAGCAGCTTCTCACACGCTGCAGTCTGCTGCTCCTTAGAGCGTCTGTGGTGAGGTCATCGCCCCCCTCTGGGTTGGGGTCAGATTTACTCGTTACCATGGATACTGCAGCTTCCAGGCTTACTTCCTACAACCCAGACTAACATTTATACTCAACATATCACAGCTGTTACCTTTGGGAAGCTCCTGAACACGTATCATGTAAATGCATCGTCCTTCTGCTTGTTACAAAATAAAACAAACTCTCTTTGACCCGTTTAATGGAAGTCATCATCTATTTGTTGCTCCTTACATTCATTTCTGTGCTTCATCCTCCAACAGTAGAAGACTGAAGCATCATCATCATCGATGGCTGTACAGAGGGGACCGCGCCCTGTGGCATCTGTCAGCTGCAACAGCAAACAGCTGCACTGCCCACGTCTCGAACATTAACTGAGAAATCTTTTCAATAAATACTTCAAACTTTCAACAAACAGAAATTTCTTTAAACCATCTCATAAAAAACAAAAACAAACGCATTGTCCGCTCGGCGCCAACGCTAAGCTCGCTGCTCCGTCTGCGCTGTAGTTTCTGGGTCAGAGTCAGAATCAGAGTCCGTCTCGTCGTCTTTTTTCGGAGGCTCTGTGGCGTCCCGGCCGACTGCTACCACCCCCTTCCTCTGAGGCAGGACTGTGAAGAAGGCCTCCTGCCAGCTGCCTTTCTCCAGGTACGCCAGGATGATCTCGAACACTGCAGGAGAGAGCGCCGTTCAGACCACAGAGGGAGCAGCTGAGGCTCCTCCCCGCTCCGCGGGCTAAAGCAGGGAGGAGCCACAATACAGGAAACATAATCCTTTAAATATCTGCACAATAAACTTGAGTAAGAGCAGGGCATGAAGCCACTCCCACTCCTTACCGTGGTTAACAGCCAGAACCTTCCGACTGTTCATCTTGACGAAGCTGCTCAGAGGAAGCTGGGCGTGGCTGATGCCCAGCTCTGTGGCCCTTTCAAAGGTGACTCCCTGCAAACAAAGCCCGACAGGTTAGCCGACGCAGCCACGCCCACACGCTACAGCGGGTCTGGAGCCGAGCACACCTTGTGGTGGTTGTGGTCCACCAGGCCTCCGATGACGTACGCCCTCTGTGGATCCAGCTCCGTCAGCACGTTGGGAGAGTCGGAGGTGAGGTAGACCAGCTCCTCCTGGGACACGACCTCAGTGTAGTGCTCCGTTTTAATGTGTATGTCCTGCACAGCACACAGCATCCAACCAATCAATGTGACAAACTGCTGGCATTGAACACAGCATCTTCAGCGTGGTCATCATCAGCTCGGAGCGGCTCATGGACCCAATCATCAAGCTTTTTATTCTGGACTGTAATTTGTATTACTTCATGTTTATTCTAACGCTTCAAATTCATGTTTCCTGGGTCATGAGTTTTGGTATCTAGAATAAAATCCATGCATCGTCACCGCCCTCCATCTCATGTCAAGTTTAAATGTTAGTCAGAGGGGTCCAACTCCAGCCTCGAGTGTCCTGCAGGTGTAAATGACCTCCTCAGCATGAAGTTCTCCAGAGGCTGGTAATGAACTCATGTGAGTCAGGTGTGCTGACCCAGGGTGAGATCTAAAACCTGCAGGCCCCTCGAGGCCTGGAGCTCCCTGCTCTGAAGCAGGGCCTCATGTTAATCGTGTGCAGATGGAGCTGATATAAAGTGGTGAGGGCAGACGCTGACTCCTGAGCATCCTGTGGGTGTGAACTACAGGTGACGCCACAGTTTCATGAACTTAATAAACTGGAAATCAGACATAACGTTGTGCAGGTTCCAGACCTCTGTTGGACGTGTGACTGCTCACCTTCCAGTTCACCCAGCCTTTGTCCTTCTCGTCCATGCTCTGTCTCAGCTGTCCTCCTAGGCTTGTCAGGTAAAACTGGACACGTGAGAAGGAGTTAGAAGATGTTTGACGCCACATGAAAAACTGTTATTACTGCCTGTTACTCTTCTTATTTTATATTCGACCCAAAGCCAGTGGAGACGGTTTGAGATGAAGACCAACAAGTGCTCAGCATCTCATCATGGAGCTCATCCAGGGGATGCAAAGCATGTCGCACCGACATCCACATCCAGATGTTGGCTCAGCTGTGGTCAGAAGTCTTGACCAGGAAGAGTTGTTAGTGTGTAAACATGAGCACATGTGCTACCTGACGCCACGTGGCTGCAGCGTCCTCAGTGCCGTCTGTGTTCTTATTGCTATTAAGTAAAGTTTCTGCACTGTAAGTATTTTCAGCTCTGCACAGTTAAGACAGTATTTTATAAGCTAGGCTAGGACAGCATGTGGTTGGTAAACAGGGAGGTAACCACTGACAGCTCAAAGACGTGTCAGAATCTCACCACCCTCTAAACACGCCACAGATCCACCCGTGAACTTCATGCTGTGCATGTGAAACTGAAGCCAGGTCAGTGTGGGGGTTGGTCCTCACGTGCAGATACAAGCACGAGCTCGTGTCCTTAACACGAGTCCACGGGCTGCTCCGAGCAACTGAGAACGTCATCACAAAAACAAACGCAGTATCATTGTTATCATCGTCACGTACTCGGCACCAACCTGCACTGGATGCGAGGCCCGTCTGTTCTCTGCGTAGCACCTCTGGATCTGTTTGTGAAGTTTGCGCACG
Organism: Simochromis diagramma; assembly: GCF_900408965.1. Taxonomy (NCBI): domain Eukaryota; kingdom Metazoa; phylum Chordata; class Actinopteri; order Cichliformes; family Cichlidae; genus Simochromis; species Simochromis diagramma. The sequence continues at coordinate 492,597 of NW_024386899.1, forward strand.
TCCTGAAGAAACAGACAGTGTGTTGGGAACTCTGGGAGCACAGTCGCAGCGCCTACACCTCTGACCCGGTTACCTTAATCAGCATGAGGCTGTCGAAGCTGCAGTCCACCACCAGCCTCAGAGAGCTGGGCGTGGCCTCTCTGCGCGCACGTTTGCGGGTGCTCTGGACCTCCCCGCCCTCCTGGTGATTCTGCCTCTGCAGGCGACGCTGCTGCTTCCTCTCCTTTCGCCTCTGCCTGCCATGAAAGCGAGGATGATGTTCAGCACGTGTGTGGGTTTGGTCTGCATGGACTGAACACTGGGTCCACTGTGGGAAGCTCAAACCTCCCCATCAGGACAGAGTGGGTCAGAGCCGATGGTCACTGAGCCAGTCTGTGTTTTACCTGATAACTAATTCATTACTGGATCATTGGTGCCATTATTAACTATACTGATTTAGAGGGGAGGATATTTGGACTGGAGGAAGGATGGATCAAATGTGACATAAAGGTGTCCTGCAGCAGCATCCTTTTGTTTGACAGACTCACACACGCTGAAGGACGCGAGGTGTGTGAGACAAAGGTCAGCACGAGAAGCTTTCAAGCTCACGCCTGTTTGTGCGCATGCACATTCATCTCACAGTGGATCACAGTGTAACAGCTCAGCAGGCCCGTGGAGGCCGTTGTTCTGGCAAAACGTCCTACTGTAAGTAGTTTATGCACATTTCTGCTGTCACACAGTAATTCCAACACAAATGTAAGTAGGTATGACAGTTTGCCACTTAACTGTGCCCATCAGAGTGTGCTTGTAGCTCACATTCATAAAGCCAGGACGGTTTGCCTCTTCATTTTACCCGTTAAAGTGTGCTTGTAGGTAACATTCACAAAGGTAGCATGGTTTGGCACGTAATTACACCTGTCAGAGTATGTTTCTAGGTGTTATTAACAAAGGTAAGATGACGTGCCACTGAATTCTCGCTGTAAAATGATGCTTCTAGCTCACATTCACAAAGGTAGGACGCTCTGGCAATTAATTTTACCCGTCAGAGTATGTTTGTAGCTTATATTCACAAAGGTAGGTTCGCCACTGAATTTCGTGTTGTGCGCATGCGTAGAAACAACGGGTAGGATGGATTCCCAGAACACCGTGACTGTTCTCTGCGTGTTTCGCGCCACAGCTTACTTCCGCTGCTCGCGCTCTTCCTCCCACTTCTGCTGCTTCAGCAGTTTCTTCCTCTGCCTCTTGGACAGAACCGGGTCTTCCGGGTCTCCGGGACTGCTCACAGCCTTCTCGCTTTGGTCTTCCTCCGCCGAAGCTGGCATTCCCGTGGTGTCGTCAGCCGTCTGTGAACACACCGCTGTGGTCATGTCTGCGCTGCTGACGTGCAGGAGCCGCGCTGGCGGCATTTAAATGACTTTATAATGTGGGCTAAAACGGGTCAGTTAGCCTGGCACCGACGAACAGACGAACGAGCGGCTCACCTCGAGTCCACGTTTTGTTTGGGCGCATTTGTGACGTTTTTTATGCGCGTCACAAGCTCGCGTTAAGATGCAGTGCTGCCCTCTACCGGCCGTACTAACAAAGTGAAGCAGATTTCATAAAACCGACACAGATGCATTTACTTTCACTCTGGTTTCATGGAAACATCGCTGCTTTCATCAGTAACAGCATCTGATCACAATTTGTACTTTTATTTTTTATTCCTAAACGTGTTGTTTGTCTCTCTGAAGGCAGTAAAACCAGACTCATTGATCTGATTTTACTGCACATCCATAAATGTCCTCCGCTCTCAGGACGGGAACATTACTCTACAGTTATGTCCTGTAACAACAAGGAAGCTTTAGAAACTTTAGTATTTGTAATAGTTTTCATGTCTTTAATTATTCCACGTCTCTGCATGTGTCGCTTTCCCCTTTAGCATCCATTAATCAACGTAAACATCTTATCTTTGCAAACATAGCATTTAAACACGTGAAACATAACTGTGACACTGTTAGTTGTTATAAACTGAGTCAGTCAGAGTTTTCCTGTTTATTCAGTTTTCACAGTAAAAGTGAACCTGACACTGCAGCTGTGCAAACAGCTCAAGTCATCCTCATTGTTTTTGCACATTTATCGTTTCATCCACGGGTCCTCTTTATTCCCACGCTCCCGTCTGTCCACCGCCTTCATCTACCTTCAACATTTACTGTGCGCAGCAGAGACTCTGCTCTGAGGCAGCAGAGACTTTGCTCTGAGGCAGCAGAGACTCTGCTGTGCAAAAATGCTTTCACACTTATAGAAAACATTTCCTACTTTATGCAAAAGTTTAAAAAAAGAAAGACAAATCATGCACAACCAGAAACATGACACGAACCAAATCTGATCAAATCCCCAGGAGAAGACAGCAACAGTGTAGCATCGGGACCATGGAGCTCTAAGAAACAGCAGTGTCCACTCTTAAGACTGAATGAACTCAGAGGTGGTTTAACCTCCACAAATACACAAACACAGACGTCGTGTTTGTGAGGCACGAGAGGAAAATGTTCGACTCTTTTTCTGATAACAGTGCAGCAGCAAAGCTGAGAGTCAGGTACAAAAGTATAAAATATTATCAGCTTGGGTAGAAACGTATGTTTGATGCTTCTGCTGTATATCTGTAACAGGACACTAAACACGTCACAATAAAACAGTCAGCAGAAAAACCCTCAGCAAAGCTCCAGCTCTGTAACCTGTCATGTTTCCAACAGAAGAAAACGGACTGTCCAGCAGACCCACTGCACAAACTCCAACGTGCAACCACAAACAGCAACCTCAGTTTGAACATAACGTCTCATAACTTCATGTCACGCACATCTGCAAAGTTCAGGAAGTGTAACAGCTGGACAAGAGTAACTATTCATCGATTTCACAACCTCACAGTTTGGTTTCTACACATGATTCGGCTCATTCAGCTCCTGTGTGAGTGTGTCCACACCGTCCAGCTTACAGCTCGGCCCTGTGGGGACACAAAGAAACACACGTCAGCACACTGCAACAGGTTTGTACATTTGTCGCACAGCTTTCCTCCTATTCTGTAGAACAGCGAGTGCCTTTCCACCGCACACTATCTGTTTACGTTAAAAACATTAGTGAGCGCTCCAGTATGTGGGTCAGACCCTGGAGGGGAACTCCAAATGTCCCCTCACTGTACCGCTCAGCCGTCAGAGCCACGTGAACCTCACCCTGCTGCTCCTATAAAAAGAGCCTGAGCCTGCAGGATGTGCCAGCCCGGCTGCTGATACCCAGCAGCAGCTGAAGCTTTTCCATCCTCACACGAATGCCTGCCTGACCTTTCACTCTGGCTGCACACACACAGCTGATCCAACCACATCTCTGCTGTGATATCGCATTTTACAGGATATCTATCAGTGTTAGTTAGCTGCAGCTGCTTTACAGTCACTCCACATCTCTTCTTCTTCTGTTAGATATGATGCACAGCATCCTGTTAGATCACTGACTTCATGCATTAAGTGAAACGTGTGGTGTCAGCATCATTTTTAGGAAATGCAAACATTCATTAAAGCGTGAAACAGTCCCCATATTGTTTTCTGATTTATAGTTTTTATTCTTATTTTCTTTTCCTCAGGCTGGCAATGAGACGCCCTCGTTGTTCTGAGAGCACGGAGAGGTGAGAACAGTGTGGGTCACGATGGTGTGCAGAAACATGTTTGATAACTCATCCATAAAATCAGCTGCAATAACTACATGTGATGTGCTGTGAGCCTCTGTCTCCTCCTTTTGTTGTCACCATGTTTTCAGAACTACTGCACGGATCATTTCACTGACTTTATGTCTCCATAGTTTGCAGTTTGCAGCTTTTAGGCTACATTATATTTCAGTGTATCCTATAAATAAATGGTTCCTCTGAGATTAGTTATGTAAAGCTCTCCACTGCGCCCTCAGACATGCTTCGGTAAAAGGGAAGCAGTCAGATACTCACCTGTCCAGACGACCTGCCGTTCATCGGTGCTCCACCATGAAGCTCATAGTCGTCCCGTCAAATGAGGGGGGGGGCGATGATCCGGGGCCCCTGCTGGGAGCTGATGCTGATGACAGGCTGCTTGATGCTAGAGAGGCCCTGCTGTGGCCTGTTAGCAGCAGCCTGAACACCTGAGGCTACCTGGGAAGACTTTCCGGTGGACATGTAGAAAGGACTCTCCACGTGCATGCCCTCGGTCTGCTGCGAGGAGCTTTTATCGCTGCTGTCCACCTCTGCCTGCACCGACATCTGCGACTGTAGCAGCGCCCTGGCAGGTATCACTGACGGCGTCGGCACGAGACCCGGGTAGATCATGTACGTGTGGCCATAAATGCCAGAACTGAGGGCTAAAGGTGAGATGGGCATGGGCACAGGTGTCATGGGAGGCTGTGGCAAAGGCACATCCACATATTGACCCGTTTCTGGATCAAAGAGACGCTTGGTGGCAGGCTGCACTGGTGTGTCTACCAGGTAGTAGTTGCCAGTGCTGGGATCCAGCAGCATTTTCCTCTGGGTGGCCTGGAACGGGTCCAGGGTGGGAGCCGGGGTGATTGCTGGAGAGAAGCAGTAGACCTGTGGCTGATTGGCGGGCATCCCGAGTGGCAGAGAGTGGTAGATAGTAGCTGAGGGGATCTCTGGTGAGTAACTAGCTGTGTGCTCCTCGTGCCCTCTGAGCCCAGGTTCCAGGTGTCCTGAAGGTGTGGCTGGATGTGACCGGGTGAACGTGTAGACGGACGCTTTATCAGGTGGCTGTTTGCCTTTGCTGGGCTGAGACTTGACTGGAATAGCGAGGTAGTTCTCACTGTCAGTTGAAAACTCGTGCGCAAACCCGTCGGCCTCCTTCACGTCGGCGTCTTCGTTCCCAGCTGACCGTCTCTCGCAGATGCTGAATGATGCGGGCGGTTTGGGGACGAAGGTTTTGGTGCTGAAAGGTGTTTGTGTGACGGTGTTCGGTTGGGATGTCTTTGAAGTTCTGGAGGCCTTGACACTGCTGGGGGCTTGCACTGACTTAGGCCTGTCATCACAGCCCACTGATGTGGGGCGGGGTTTGAGTGGGTCTTTCTGCTCCTGCTTCAGCAGGCTGTCACCTGCTCGTCCTGCTGGGGGCTTGTCTGTGCTGGACTGGGAGTTTCCTCTGGCAGGCTTGTCTGCGCTGGGCGTCCATGCAGTCTCCTCTCCGTGTCCTGGATGCTCCTCACACGCTATCAGTGAAAGCAGGTGGCTGTCTGTCAGCGGCCGAGCCTCGTTCTTCCTCTTCCACTCGTTCTTTTCAAATACATAAAGCTGCTCCATGGTTTTCACGGCAGCCTGCAGTTTTTGCAGAGCCGCCTGGTTTGGCACCTGTGACTCGGGCTTTTTATCAGTGACATCCGATACTTTTTCTTGCCTCCTTGTAGATATTCTGCTTTCACTTCGGTCGGTGTTTCCCTGCGAGGCATTATTTGAGGGGCCTAGAGATGCGCTCCCTGTTGCCCCTGATGCGTTTTTGACGCCCTCTGGAGACGATCTGTCCACGTCAGGTGACTCCTGTTTAGCCCCGTGAAGGTTTCCACATTGTTTTCCGTTACTGCTCGTGTTCACAGACTGGCACTTGATCACTATAGGCGACACAGTATTGAAGCTTTGATTGGGCACTTGCTTGTTTTGCTCTGGATGTCTGTCAGCGGAGGCGCTGTGGGATTTATTCTCGTTATCCAAAGAAACGAAGTGATACGAACTTTTAACCAGCTTACGCACGTCTCTCACTTGGTAAATGGGAGTCTGCAGCTTCCCCTTATTGTCTCGAATGTCTCGAACCATAAAATGTGGAACTTTATCTGAAAAGTCACCCTTCAAAGCTGTAGCGAGCGCGTGGGATTTGGCGTGATCTGTTCGGATGATGTTGCAGCCTAAATTAGGAGCGCGCAGTTTGGAGACGGCGCACGGCTCGGTGCTATCGTCTTTGACGCGCCTCAAGTTAATTTGAAGTTCTGGAGATTTGGATGTGGTCGCAGAGTCTGCGACAGAGCGTACTTTGGCTCCACGTCCGTGTCCACACGTAGAATAATTCCTGCTCTGCTGCGTGGCTTCGCCTTCGTTCGGCAGCATTTGGATATTTGGCACAAATAGATGAGCCATTTTCTTCAGTTTGCTGCTGCCCGCCGAGTACAGACTCCCCTCGGCCAGCGTGTCCTCTGGTGTTTGATCGTTTTCAGGATCCTTTTGAAATTCTAGCTCGTCATCCTTCCAGCATCTGAACGCGCTATTTTGGCTGCGATGCAGCGTGCTTCTGGATGAGTCCACTGCGCCTTTTTTAGTATCAACTCCAGTTTGTTGCTTCCGAGAGTCGCTCTTGGCATCCGCTATGTCCCCTAACTCATTCACGCGCATTATGCTGTAGTCCGAGCTGCTGTCGGAAAGCTTGGAGTTGTGCTTCGCTCTGACGTCGTCGCTTTCCTGGCGCAGAAAGCTGGGAGAGGGCGTCTGCTGCGGCTCGCTTATTTCGCCTCTCTCCATCTTGCGCTCCTGCTCGAACTGCATTTTCTTAGAAATGACATTTTTGATGAGACTCGAAGCAAACACGGCCTTCTTGTGCGTGTCTTCCATGGTTTTAGAGGGCGGCTTGCCGCCCCCCCTGCTCTGGCTTGCGTTGGTAACTTCATCCGTGGAACGTGATCCTGCAAAGTTAGTGCGTGGTTCTCCCGCAGGAATTCCCGATTTAACGTTGCAACGAAAATTCAGCGTCTCTGTCAGCCTTATGACGCCGCTGTGGCCCTGACCAAATTTCCCCATCAGCTCTATTTTCTTTGTAGATGACGCTGCGCTGTGGGGAGGTAATGTCTCGCTGGCGGGCGCTTTGATGATGCCCTTATAACCCCTTTTGTCTATGCTCTTGGCGATTTGAAACGAGGCCGCTGAGCTTTGATGAGAAACAAGACTTTGGTCCACATTCATGTTACCATATTTCAGGTCCACAAACGTGGACCACCTGTTTATCCCCACGGCATGCTCTGATGCAGAGGACTCGCTGGAGGTGCTGAAATGAATGGCATCAAAGTAAGGATACGCCAGGCTCTTGAAGGCTCTGGCTGTCAGAGTGCGCACCTCCTTGTCAGCGTCGTCCAGCTCGCTGACAGCACTGGACGTGCCGCTTGAATATTCGGGGACTTCTTTCCCCCTTAATTTGCCGCCAAAGTGTACGCGCCCGGGCGCTGCCACCAAACACTTCGCCGTGTCACACAAGGTCTCTGCCTTCCCATCAACTCCCCTAAACACATAGCGACTCACATCTCCGGAGCGCCTGGCATGATAGAGAATCTTTTCCTGTTCTTGGATGTTGCTGGGGTCATTTATAGCTCGAGAGGTGGTTCTGATTGACAGGTGAATCTGTCCGCCACTGTTGCCACTGCAGCGTTGCTGCTCGGGCTTTGACACACTCTCATCTGAGCTGGTGAATTTGGCCGCTTCGCGCGGATCACTTTCCAGCAGAGTGCTGACTGTTGCTGCTGCGCCCTGAGAGCCAGGCTGGCGGCCGTGCCCCCTCGCGCCCGCCGCGCCCCCGGCATCAAAAGAAGCGTAATCGGCAAATGAGTAAACCCGGTTGTCTTCTTCAACGTCCCAGCTCGTGGAAGAGCCCACTCCGAGTTCGTAGTCCTCCTCGTGGTCAGAAAGTTCAGAGAGCTGGATCTCGTGCGTGGTAATATAATGGGATTCGTCCTCCGTGGCGCACGGAATGCAGTCATCTGAAAGCACCAAACTTATACCATCGTCCACTTCATAATCATCCTGCTCACTTGTCTCCCCGAGATAATTATCACTAGCGCGCAAATCCACGTCCGGCTGCAGGCTTGCGCTGCTTTCCGTGTTGGACACCTCGTGCTGCTCGTGGAAACGCTCCGACTTTGCGTTTGCACAAAAAGGAATCGGTGGCGGTGACGGGTCAGCGTGCTGGGGCTTAACACCATCTCCATGTTTCCCAACTGTGCCATTCTCTGTCTTAGTGTCGCCCTCGGGTTTGCGTCCCGTTGCGCACGGAGCTCCAGCTCCGCTGTCGGAAACAATGACAGACATTTGGTTTGTCTCACAAACGCGTCCGTCTGTTTTCACATTCACTGAGTCCAACTCGACGTATTTCCTTTCATCGTGCTCCTCGGGACCATCTTCTGTGGGGTTTGGGGGCAGATCACTCACCTGGTGACGTGTCATCGATAATTCCACACAGCTTTTCTCAGCGAAGCTCAAGTCGCAAATCTGAGCTCACATTTGGTGTCTGACAGGAGATGCAAGAGATGGAGTCGGACAAGATTTCGTCGTCCTTTAGGCAGAGATAGTCTGAGTCTGACAGACAGACTCCGATGTCACCAAAGCGCTCCAGACATTCCAGCTCATCGCCACATGTAGGCTGAAGCATGTAGGCTAAAAAGGAGCAGAGACATTAACCACTGTCTGGTTCTCAGTCTGTGAACCAATGCAGCCACAAAGCTGTATTTCTAATGACAGTCGAGGTCAAACCTGCTTTGAACTTCATGTTCAAGCTCTGTGGTTACAGCTCTGACTGAGGTCTTAAAAGCCTCTCAGACGGGTAGTTGTCAGTAACTGGGTTTGGGTTACCTGTTAACAAACTGCACCCTGCCACTGTTGTCCTTTTATATTTATGCCCATTTATCTATTTACCTTCATATCTATCAGTGTCTCTGTTTCTACACTCACTTCATATATGAGTGCTTGATGCATATTTGTTACTATGACAACTCAGTTTCCTCTGGGATTAATAAATGAAGAATATGTTATTTAAATAAAGTCTCTCTGACTCTGAACTTTGCTTTTTCTGTTGCTCTTCGATATCTTTGTGTCTGCTTCACCTTTTGAGACACGTTGTATTGAACTGACTCTCTGATTTTTCCACAGTAGTAATAATGACAGGAGTGAAGGAGGAGGTCGGGTCACGTGGTCACAGAGCCACAAATCAGCATATGATGGAGATTAACACCAGCAAGCACAGACCATCTCCAGCGTTTCATGAGCTGCTTCACTTCAAATCCTCATTCTTCTTTGAACATCACAGATTTTTCTTTTGTCCAAGTGATTCGTTTGGGCTAAAAAACAACTTTACAGCTCAGCTGTGCTTTTAACAGACTGGTGTTGAAACAAATAGGTTATTGTAACACACACAATAAAATTCTAAAGTATCATTTATCAGTACAACGATAAAAACCAAAGGATAAAACAGTCCAGTGTCCAAAAGGCAGAAAACACAGAGTCCAGAGCCGGCGATGCCACAAGTCAGTTACACTTCACACCCGCCGCCACCCTGTAAGCAGACGGCCAGTCATCACTCCGGCCTCAGCAACACAACTCTGCCTTTAGGCTGCAGCATGTCGCAGCTGCACACAGACAAATATCACAGCAGTGTTTGTGGGCGATAAGCACACCAGATCAATCACATCCACCTGCCTTCAATGGATACAACCCCAGCACAGCCACTGGCCACGCCCACAACACACATGGAGATGAATGAATGAATACAGGCAGCATGTGTCCATCATATTACATTATCACATGAAATAAAACAAGCTCGTGAGTACTGTTCCTGTGGACAAACAGGGCACGGTCGGCAGATGAAGGGCCGGAGTAGGGACACTGACAGGGTGCATCGTGTTAACACACTATGTTTGTTGTGGAAGTAACTCAGTTCAACTCCACGCTCTGCTGCAGAATTTAACTGACTCTAATCCAGCGATACGACAGTTTCTCTCACGGAGCCTCTGCCAGGCTCTGCTTTGGATGGTTGGCGTCTTTCCACTGAGCTCACCTCCATCCTTCTCTCAGGAAACCACTGTGAGTATGTCTCACACACGTCTGCTTCTTATCCACGGCCCCACCCTGGAGTTTGTGTTGGCATCACCAGTATTTTCAGTGTGTACATCCTCTTCTCAGGGGCACCTCGCTGATGGCTTCTGTGAGGATCCACAGAGACTACATGTGCTCCTGGGTGATCCACTTCCTGTCACTTTACAGTTTGTCAAAACCTAAGAGGGAACAAACGATGAAATATATTAATGACTCACTGAAAGCTGGTATTATTTGTCCTTCCTAACCGTTAGCAGCTATTTTTTTTGTTGTTGAAAAGAGAGATGTGTCTGTATGCATGCAGAGGGCGAAATCGCTCAACAAATATCTGCTGTCTTTGTTCTCTTCTCCTTTTGAGCTTCTCCATCCTCAGGAAAACTTACCATCTCTTCCCACTCCAGGAGGGAGATGAGTGGAAGACGACCTTTGACCTTGGGCATTTCCTGGGTTGCTCAATCTTCCAAACTCTCCACATTCTTATCTCCTGTAGAGACACCAGTGACCATCAGAGCCGTGCATGTCAGGTGCTTCAAACACTGCTTGTGTCACAAGTATGTGTGAGTGCACCCAAAAGCAAACTCAGTGGAGAAAACAAGCTGATATTTAAGAAGACTTTATCGTGCACAGGTCATATGCAGGAAGGGCAACGAGAGGAGCGTAGCACAGGTTGCAGGTGGAGTTCCAGCTGGGTGCTTCCAGGAATCCAGGAGTGACGACAGGCAGGTGAGCTACCACCTGAGCTACAGCTGCGTACCAAAGACATCCAAAAAAGATTAGTTCTTCATTGTTCATCCATACTAATGTCACACACACGAGTGTGCTGCCTAACGTGGATGCCACGCCTCATGACAAACATGGATGTGCTGTTTGTGTCATGAATGTGTGACACGGTAAGTAAATACTGGTCAGCTGTGCGTAGGTCGTGTTCCCAAACAACCTCGGCCTGAGTAAGAAAAGGTTGATGCTAATAGAGATCCTAGAAAGGATCAACTCGTCTTAGGCTGGAGAAATATGACATTTCTCCTTTGCCTTGTTTTCATTCGTGTGTTGTCTCAACAATGTGCTACAGGACTTTTAGCACATTTGAATTCATAGACGAGAAGCCAGAAGTCAGAGTTTTACAGAGCAGCTGTGAGTACACCATGGTGTGAGAATACTGTAGCATCTTACTAAGAGACCTGGTTAACCTCTGCAGAAAGGAGCCGGGGTCACAGAGTGCATGAGTAACTGCTGATGGTCTGCTGGCAACTTGAACTTTGGATATCTGCTGTTAGAGGGCAATAAAACCTCCCTCAGCACCGGCCAACAGTGTAACACAGGAGCCAGAAACCAGAGACGAGCCACAGCCTCAGTCAGGACTGAGGGTACCAGCCCTCTGCATTAGTCTGAGCAGGCTGAACGTTATTAAGAGCCGTTTCTCCTGAACGCTCGTCCTGCAGGGACTCAGCTGGCCTTCATGTTTATGTTTGCTCCAGTCAGACTGGTCCGTGTTACGTTACATCCAGTTACAATGATTATGGAGCCTTTCATAAGTGTGATGTAGAGACTAATGCTTCTAAAGGCTGTGCCTCTAATATACAGTTACATTTTACTGTTAAGGTTGCTTTTCATGTATTTTTCAGAGCTTTTGTTATTTATGTAAATGTTCTTTTTAAAAAATGTTATGTAGTTTTTGTTTGTGTAGTTCTTTTAGTTTCCTCTGCCGCCATGTTTGTTTGGTTACGTCTCCATCCAGGCTTGACTGGTAATCGAGCATTTCCCCAGTGGGCTGACGCACTTTTCAGCCGCTGAACACCGGCCGTCTGACACTGGCTGAACTGTAATTCATTATTATCAGGAAGTCCTAAAAACTCCCTGAAAAGCCTTCAGCTAATCCAAAATACTGCAGCAAGAGTCCTGACAGGGACTAGAAAGAGAGCAGATTTCTCCTGTTTTGGCTTCCTGTTAAATCCAGAATTCAAAATCCTGCTCCTCACATACAAGGTCTTAAATAATCAGGCCCCATCTTATCTTAATGACCTTGTAGTACCATATCACCCTATTAGAGCACTTCACTCTCGCTCTGCAGGCTGACAGTGTCGTGTTAGGGATGCATGAAATCATCTGGACTGGAACAAAAAGGATCCAACATCCAAATTCTGAATGTCCTTCAAGATGCATGTAAACTGTTCCTCCAGACTACTTAAATAGACTCCACGAGAGTTCAGGCTGAGAACAAAGCTGGTTTTTACTGCAGCCGTGCAAATTAGAGTGAATCAGACCACAGTGACTCTGTGGATGTGGGTGGATGTGGGTGGATGTGTATCTCAGCTGTTCAGGTGGAGTTATATCGGGGCTGGGACAATGTCTTTGGAAACGTGCAACAGGACTGAACGCATAAGTGACAAAGCAAAATAGACGTGTGCATATTTTTAAGTGACACTTTCTAATACATTTGATATGTCACAGTGTTACTAATGTACTGAGTAAGAATCACCTTCACTGAACAGGTGCATATAAGGAACTGTGCTCAGGGTAGAGAACAAACACTCACTGGTTTGGCATGTTTGTAGTTGGGATACTTCTAAAGAGGAGAGTTCAAACTCTGATCTAAAAATCAGACCAACCTCTGTGAGTCATCTTATCGATGGCATTCAGCAGCAAGGACAGGCAGGAAGGTGGGACTGAGGTTAAAGTTCAACCATCTGAGACACACCCAGCCTCTCCTGTTTAAAATACCCAGGGCTGCAGCAGAGCTCATCCAGATGCTTACACATCTGGATTGTTAATCACAGAGAAAATCAAGATATTCATTCATTAATGTGCTGAATGAAAAATGAACATGATTCTGTCTGAATGTGTCTGCAGATGTGCAGCAGATGTGTGTGTGACAGAAACGTGTCACCAACACTGTCATGGTTACAGAGCCATGATTCATGTGATTCATGTGATTAATTATGCTTAGTCAGAATACAGTGAGGCGAGAGTTTAACCAGCACAGTCTGTACTGCCAGGCTGTGTGTGGATGGTGGAGTGAGCAGCACCATTTAATACTAGAGATGGGACTGTCTATACAAGGCCCAGCACACACACTGTCAGTGTGCTGTAGTGTAGAGGGAGCGCTCTGGTTTGAGTCAAGCAGGCCATTTACACCTCTGAATGGAGGCGGGGCCTCTGCTACAGGAATGGTGCCACAATAACAGAGAAGAAATCCGTCCAATCACAGCTCTACAATGCTGTGATTGGAGGGATTCCCCACCTCTCTGTGGACTCCTGCAAGGATCAGCGGCTGTGACAGTTTGCATACTAATGATCATAAGCTGCCCGTTGTTCATCAGTGCTGCTGGTTCAGCTCCTGTTGAGAAGGTTGGAAACCTGCAGTCAGACTGTCCAGGTGAACAGAGTCAACCTTCTCAGAGAAAGACCGCGTGTTACAATGTTTCCATGTCTGCTGCTGCCATGGAGACAGGCTTCAGACTGCAGCAGGTTCTGTGCTAACAAATGCAGAGGTGGGTTACCCGCTCGGCCCAGCACGGGTGACCACATGTTGCTGCGATATGTCCTGCAGAAGTAACTGTATCTCCTGAGGACTTGCAGTCTGCGGGCTGGCTAAATATAACTTGTTTGTGCTCCTGGGCTCACAGTAATTAGCTCCACAGTTTAAAACAGCCACCGTACTGTGTGACACGCTGAAATTTCACCCGACCTGTGGACAGAAACAGCGTTGTGTGGAAGGGCAGATTTGGTGACATCAGTTATTTCAACACATTTATGACACTCGACTGTCCCAACGCTGCTTTAAAATGATAGCTCAGCTTTCTGAAGAAACGAACAGCACAACCTGTGTTATTTACTTTACTTTTGCCATAAAGCCTAGATGAATAGCACATAGAGCGTTGAATCAATGATCAGTAATGCTGGGAAGGTGCCAAATAAAGGCAGGTTTGTCTGTAGAGGATTTAGAGGTAGTTCTCCTGCTTGTGTCTCCTCTGAGCTGCAGGATCGGCTCTCTTTGTTCCAGCTCTTTGTTTCAGTTTCTTCCACAGGTAGAACAAACGTAGACAGGAACAGTTTGTCATACAAAGTAACTCAGCTCCCTCTGTTCCTGGTGTTTTGTTAGTTTTTCAAAGCAGACTTCCTGAATAGAATAGAATAGAATAGAATAGAATAGAATAGAATAGAATAGACCTTTATTATCCCATGGATGAGAGGTTTGGGTGTTACACAGCTCTTGTAGCAAAGGGAATATAAAATATAAAAGGAAGCCTCAGAGTGGTCCTATAGACATAAGCAACTGCAGTCTGTACAAACAGGTAACGATGCACAGAAACATGAAATGTGCAGTGAACAAAGCAGCTGCTGAGTAAGATAACTGTGTGTTACAGAGTCTGACAGCTGCTGTAAGAACGACCTGTGGCAGCGCTGCTTCCTGCACTGTGGGTGTGAAAGTCCACTGCTGATCGAGCAGCTCGGTGTTCAGTCTCATGCAGGGGGGGAGGTGTTGTCCATGATGGGTGTTAGCTTAGACAACAGCCTCTCCTCCTCGATGGACTTCAGCGGGCGGTCCAGGACAGAGCTGGCCCTCCTGACCAGTTTGTTGAGGTCCCCCCGTCCCTCTCTGCCGCTCCAGCAGACCACAGCACAGAAAACAGCAGACGCCACCACAGTGTCCTGTTCACCCCCAAGGATCTCTGCAGGTGGAGACGACGTAGGCCCTTTTTGTAAAGTGCATTTGTGTTTGTGGACCAGTCCAGTTTGTTATTGAAGTGAACACCCAGGTATTTGTGCTCCTCCACCGTTTCAGTGTCCAAAGCCTGGATGTTCACAGGTGTAACAGGGGCGGCTTGCTGCTGAATAGCAGGGCGACCCTGATCTAGGGCTACATTAATCCCATGAGAAGAATGTAGCGCCCCCTCTCTGTGGCTGATTTCCAGTGAGACTTGAAAACGTCCTCAGTTAGAAACTGCCACACGCTCCTTGTAATGACTGCACGATGAGTAAAACCTGTTTCTGATGTTTTGTGCTGCTTGGCTGCGTCTCTGCCAGAACATTATGTCGAGCTTCTCCGTTTTCATGTTTGCAATAATTCTTAGCTGTGCTGTGCAAACCAGGCTAATGTCCCGACACACCGTAAGAGACCTCGAGCAGTGTGCACAACACTGAGACGCTGCAGCAGGCTCAGAGGTCGCAGGCACTTAGGATGATGTTTATTCTGTGCGTTGTCCGTTTAGACTTCAGCAAACTCGGGTTAAAACCTGTCACCTATGAACGTGGTGGCACTGTGTGAAGGCAGGACAGTGGCACTTTTTCCTTTAAGCAGCAGAGCTCTGCTGCTCCTCGGTGTCCCACACAGCAGAGCCGCCCCACCACTCCAGCCCAGAGAGCTTCTGCAGCTTTTAGATGCATACTTGTTTTTCAGGTGTGCTGGAGTAGGGATGCATCTAAAAGCTGCAGGACAGTAGCTCTCTGGACTGGAGCTGGAGAGCCCTGCTTCTGATCAATCAGGATCCCCTGTTTGTTTAAATGCTGCACTGGCTCCATTGCGTTGCTGCACATCACCAGTCTGCTGTCAGAAAAACACACGTAGGAGCAGGAGGTGGTGTTTGCAACTGAACTCCCCTTATGTTGCCTGAGTTTCTGTCGGGTATTTCCTTGTTAATAAAGTTATCAGTTCCTGATGTTGTTTCCTTCTGAGCCCCCCTCTGTGCTGCATGTACAGATGTTGTGGCCACAGAGGGTTCATCCCAGCAGCTTTTGTCACTGTAAGGACTGCTCAGTGGTATTTGATATGTTTTTAAAACAGATATTGGATCCGTGCATGTGGCATTATGTGGTGAAACCGGCTGCAAGACAGAGTTAGACTAACTGTGATACTTAAAGGTTGCATGTTAGTGCAGGTTAAACAGCTTAGTTTGCTGCACTGTGAAAACTAAAGAACTCGCTGTTCTTTAAAGGTGCACAGTGGCCGTGGGTTCATGGCCACAGTTAGCATCACATGTAGCAGAGTCATATGAATTTTAGCTGATGAGCTTAGATCCACTGATGAGCTGTGGAGGATGAAACATCTGCTCACATCTGGTTGAATCCAGGTGTGTCCATCCACAGAGAGCAGCAGGCCAGCTGATCACAGCCTGCACACAACACCTACTGGAGCTCTCAGGAGAAATGAGTGTGAGTTTGATTCAGTTCACTGAGCCGTGACACCAGTTTCAGGTTCCCCACCTGCTGAACCAGATTCAACCTCTGACTTCCTGTTTACAGGCAAAGTCCCCTCTACAAGGAGGCAACAGCAGATAGATTTGCTTTTCCTTTTTCTTCAGACTAAAGTTTGTGTTCCCCTCTACTGATATTATTCTATCATTATGTTCACATAGCACAGGGTTCAGTCAGCCTAGGACAAAATAGAAGCGTCCTCCTTTACTTCCTTACTCTGAGCACATTTAGAGCCTTTACTTTTCTCTCTCGAGTAAATAAGTTGAATGAGTACTGTGACTTTTACTGGAGTATTTTTAACAGCAGTATTTGTACTTGTACTTTGAGTACAGCATGTCTGTACTTTTGCCACCGCTGCTTAGTCTCATAGGTTGCAGTCTAAGGGCTGAGCCTGCTCATTAAGCCTTTTTAATCACTTTTGGTGAAAACACCGGATGAGCTGCCGTCCACTCTCCGTCAGCTTTGGCTGAGTTAGTAACAACTTTTTCACTAAACCACGCATTAACCAGGCTGGTTAGTACGAGGAGACTGTTACGATGACAGGTCACCGAAGCTGGTTTAGCAGCTGATGCGTTAGCTGATGCTAGCTGATGCTCCAGCTGATGCTAGCTGATGCTAGCTGCTCGGTGAATGCGCTCCGGAGAAAAGCTAAAGTGAGCTGGACAGTCCGAACAATGGAGGCAGCTTCACGGGCGTTTCTGTCAGTGTGAAACCAGTGGAGCTGTCTGTGCAGTAACCAGCCTCAGCCGCAGGGTGGCAGTAACGTCACCGGTGGATGCAAACAGAGAGATCCGTGACAGCGCTGTCCGAGAACAGATGCAGTTACGTGTAAGTTTTTGTCCCGCCTTTGTAGACAGAACATCTGAAGAGCTGATGCTTCTGTTCAGCTACATTCTAGTGTTTTGTTGGTCTGGTTAGCTGATTGCACTGATCGGTGTGGTACACCTGTACACGTTATTGGTGCAGGTTGAACCCAGGTGGTGTTTAAACATAAAACGGAAGCTTCAGGAGGTAAAAGCCACAGTTTGTTCCACGCTGTCCTCCACGGTAGCCACAGCTTCCACTGTGGATGATGTCTGGCTTCATGTGCTGTGTAGTTCCGTGACTCACCGCTTGTGTATGCGTGCGCCTGTCTCTACATGCTCGTGTCTGCCTGTGTCAGTGCTGCCCGGGAGTCCACAGCCTTCTGTGTTACTGTGGGGAAGTCGTGGGTGCTGCAGCTGGCGTGAGGAAGCTACACGGATTGGCCGCTGTGTGTTTTTTCTGCTTTCTCTTGTGAAGGGAGGAGGAGTGTCCGGTTAGGGGAACATGATCTTCCTCACACGCTGAACTCGGAGGAGTCCAAACTGGACGGAGACGAGACTTCAGGAGGACAATGTAAGTGATTACGGAGGAAGTGAGGAGTCTCTCTGGGATCTGCTGCTACTTACACTCACTCATTCAGACGCATCCACAAGTCTAGTGATGGATGCAAGTCTGGTCTGTAAGTAAAAGTAATCTGATTACAGATGTACACCTTTTAGGTAACAGACTGTTAGATTTGAACATGTACAATGATACAAATACAGGCCAGAGTCCGCAGTAGAGCTGTAGAGGTTGAACAACAGCAGAATAACTAAAGATCTCAGTCAGCACCGAAGGACAGCTTAGTGAGGGAGCCTCGTGCAGGGGGAAATACTTCCACAGTGTTGGAGCCACGACTGTGGAAGCTGCTGCATCGCTGAGCTTGTGTTGCATGTGTGGAGCAGGGAAGCATCAGCTGACCTGAGAGAGCGCTGGGATGAGTGCAGCAGCTCACACAGATAACAAGCACTGATGGCTGGATTCATGCCACTGTGCCTCAGCACAACGTTTAGCAAGTGAGCTGCTGTCACCTCTATCATCATCATCGTTGTGTAAACCACAGTAACGAATCTGTGTCCTTATTCCTGTTCTGCAGGTTCAGCTTCAGACTCGCCTACAGTTTCTCATACAACCTGTTCCAGTTCTGTGGCCACACGTGGATACTGGCTAATACTGTCGCCAGGTTTCTTATGTTCGGCCAAGGTAAGGTTAGGAAAACTTACCAGTCTCAGTTAATCTGAATTAGTCTGACTTTTCCAGGAAGTGAACGGTCTGTGGAGCAGCTGTGCAGGTCAAAGTAAATAATAAAGGCACTAAGATGGCAGTGCTACCCTGAGCGATGGACCGATGCTGTACGGACGCTTGGACCGATATAGAAAAACACCCAGCTTAGACTCCAGGCTCCGTTTGATCAGGCCGTCGTTTAAATCTCATTAAGCCTCATCGAGCTAATTTATGTATTTAAGAAAAGGTATTCAGACATTATCTGCTTCCCCCAAATCCTCCTGTGAAAACTTGAGTTGCAGAGCTGCATCAGAGGAGTTCATGGAGCAGCAGCCTCCTGCTAGTCTGGCTGTTAGCGCTCTCACATCATGTTAGACTGTGTTTTCTCCTGACGTTAAACGCTTTCTCTCAGAGCTCTTTGACGTGGTATCATTTCTTTGCCTTCGTTCGCTTGTTGCGTGAGGTTGCTGTGGGACACAAACAGGGACCGCGCTGCTCGTTTCTCTGTAAAGGCTCATTTGCTGCTGCTGAATGAAGTTTCCAGTAAACACAGACATCGCTCCAAATGCTTCATAAGTTGACTAAGAAGTATATTTCCAAGTCAGAAGGACTGATGAGCATCCCGCACATGTTGTTTGTGACTGCAGATGCTTTGGCCGACACCTTTTACTCTGTGGGCTTTGTGATGAGTCTCTGCCAGCTGCTCTCCATTCTGGAGCTTTTCCACATTGCGGACGGCATCGAGAAAGCCCGGCTCCTTCCTCGCTTCATCCAAGTGCGTACGCAGCTCAAAGTTTAATGACATTATTATCATTGTTGTTATCTTTGATTGATGCACGGACGCGCTGTCTTCCTGCTCCTCAGGTGATGGAGAAGAACCTTCTGTTGATTATGATCATCATGCTGGAGGAGCTGCAGAGTAAACCGGTGGTGTGTGTGCAGCTCTTCTTCTGGAACGTCCTGGACCTCCTCCGGTAAGCACCGCAGGTTTTACAGTGATGCACAAACACATCGGCATTCAAACTTCACCTTTACTTTGTTAAATCGTTTTAAAAGCACAGGATGCAGAGCTTTAAGAAGCTTTTAGCTCCTTACAGTTGAACAGCACTGCCTGGACCTGACCTCTCAGCACTGATGCAATCATTTTACTGATGTGTCAAACTATGTGCATATTTTAAACCACGGCGGTCTCACTTTCCCTCTAAGCAGATACCCAGGGCAGGAACCCTCCCCTAAACAGCCAGTTTACATTCCAGTGTAGGATCCACTGATATCAGGTCGCAGTGGAAATATCTTTGGTTATTTCTGTGAAAAAGAAACCACTTTGTGACATGTTGATACAAAACCAAGCATGTCTGACTGGAGCTTTAATGAGTGTTGGTGGAGCAGCTTATTATTTACACCAGCGGTCCCCAACCTTTTTGCACCACAGTCCGGCCTTCAAGGTGTTGCAGATAAATACAACAAAATGAAACCAGTACCGAAGATTCATTCATAACACAGGAAGAAAACAGAGCAACAATAAAAACCACAGCGGAGCCTGAAACGACTCAGGCACCGGCCCGTGACCCGGCGTTGGTGTTCTGATTCATGGTGATCTCCATAACACCGGGCCCAGGCCTGAGGAGGGAGCGTATTTACACACACATAATACTAATATGAACAATGATGATCTGTGCTGTAGAAGGTTAACGTGCTCACACACTCACAGCGAAATATTTGAAGTGCAAACATCCACATTTGTTCCAATGCTGTGGACAGACTGACTGTTCTGAAGGCACAATTTCAACAATGTCTCTAATAATGATAATAATAATAATGATAATAATAATAATGATAATAATGATAATAATGATGATAATAATAATGATAATAATGATGATAATAATGATGATAATATCCTTAATGCCGTATTCGTACTACACCATACGTAGCTGCATTATGATATACGACGTGATGATTTGAGTACATTTGGATTTCCAGATGCAAACATTGTTTCTCGTCCAATAAGCTGTGCCTGTGGTTTGATGACAGGTATCCTCACGAGCTGCTGTGTGTCATGGAGAAGCCGTCCAGCACCATGCTGTGGACTCGCTACACGCTCTGGATCCCCTTATACATCCTCACGGTCATCGTTGAAGGTGTTGAATTATTACGTTTCCATCTTTTATTCCAACAAACTGAGAGCTGAGCTCATAAGTACTTTGACTTCTCAACATTAAGAGGTTCATTGTGTGGTCAGAGTGTTGTGTAAGGGAAGTGCTGGGAGCAAACAGGAAATGTGTTAGCCAAGCAGAGCTGATGATATGAAGCCAGGAAATGAGCACAGTGCATTCCAGCTGCAGTGAGTAACCGTTGTGCTGCCTGTAAGCAGAAGTGCTGGAACGTCCTGTATATCAGTGACACACAGGCCAACAACACTGTGATAGTGGATGAAGTCAAAGCGTTTGTTCCCCTTTTTGTTTCTCTCAGCTGCCACCATCTATCAGGCGCTGCCTTATGCTGAGCAAACGGCCTCCCAGTCGTGTCCACTCAACTCAACGACAGCTCCAAACAGCCACCTCCCCCTGGTGCTGGCGCTCTACCTGCCCGTCCTCACTCTTGGTAAGACGGAGAACAACCCTTTGTTTAATTTACCCCTACACATCAGACAGGCTCATACTGTCAATCTTTTTAAATTTTATCTTAAAACGCATTTTTATTTACTGGCTTTTAATGCAGCATGAGAGTTATTTGTTAATTCATATTTGGTGTTTGCTTTTAATACTCCAAGTTGTTTTATTATGTATGTTGTATTCTTGTACAGCACTTTGGTCAACGCTCCTGTTGTAATTAAATGTGCTATATAAATAATTAAACTATTAAACTTTGTGACATCACAGTCACCTGATGGACCTGCTGAAACGCAGCACAGCTGCACTGATCCACGATAGTTTGAGTCCAAGCTCCTCCTTTACACTTATGGTCACTGCAGTCGTCCTCCGTCAGCCTCTACTTTGATTAGCTGTGGTTGTTTCAGCTTCTTTTCCCCTGCGTGCAGCCACGTTAAAGCTTTTCTCGATAAATCAGACTCACTCTTGGTGGGCATTGATCTGACTCTGTCCATATTTACACACAACCTCCCCGTGCAGCTCTGGGCCTTTTTACTTTGCAGTCAGTTTGACTCTGACTAGTTGCTTCATGCAAATACAGAACAAATGATGCTTAAAGTGACTGAAAGCTCTGATACCAGTAAGGTTTGAGTAATCATGTGGATTAAACGTAATAAAAGCTGTAAAACAGATTAAACTATACATTTCATACTTGCAGCATCGGCATTGCAAAGTTGCAGAGACAGTTTTACTTTTTTCTTTAGATACTGCATAATCGTTACATAACTAAGACATATGTTACCGTTACTAGTTTTCTAACATGAGGTCACTGTTGTGGTCCTCAGTCGCTCGTCCTTGTATGTTAAACATGCTGGTTGGACGAGGGTTAATGAGGTGGTTAGTCGTGCCGTTGTCAGGCTGATGTACAGCAAACACATTTAGATGAGCGCCTTAACTAAGACAAAAAGATGTTAGACACAGAGGTCGGTCGCTTCAGTAACACGACCTAAATCCACCTGAACTAGAACACAGAAGGAAAAGAAAACGTTCTCAGGTTCTCCTGATTTGTTACTGTTGGAAAAACTACGGGTGGCAGTTTCCTGAGGAAGACTAGGACGATGAAGAACAGTTACAGGCCTCACTGTCACATCATCATAGTGTCCGAGCTTTCTGACCAGGTCTGTGGTGACAACACTGAGGAGGATCTTCTACCTGGGGATGTTAAACTGGTGTCATGAATGAAGTTACTGTGTAACTGTAGTGTAACTGTAGTGTAACTGTACAGTAACTGTGATGTAAAACACTGTTTGCTTTTCAGGAGCCTCGCTCACAGTCGGGCAGCTGCTGAAGGAGAGGCACCACCACCTGGAGAAGTGGAACAGGAAGAGGAAGTGACATGAAGTCACAGCTCGCTGGAGTTACGGATGAAGTCGAATGTAACAATCTGCTGTAAAGAGAGAAAAGGATGTTCTAAACCCAAAATGATTTGTTGCACTTTTATTGACAGCACAGATTCCTACAGTACAGTTACTGTCTAACATTAAACCACAGCTCAGACCAGCAGCCGTGCGTCTCTTTGTGTACGAGCAGCAACGCCTGAGCAGGACACAGAGGCTCCTCTGGGCTACCAGCCGTACGCTCTGGTCCACACGGCTTTCTTCTTGAACTCTGCAGAGGACTTGAGCGCCAACAGAGCAGCTGAAAGGAAGCACAGGAGAGATCAGAGAGATCAGAGAGATCAGAGAGATCAGAGGAATCAGAGAGATCAGAGGGATCAGAGGAATCAGAGGGATCAGAGAGATCAGAGGAATCATAGAGATCAGAGGAATCAGAGGGATCAGAGGGATCAGAGAGATCAGAGGGATCAGAGATCAGATGGCTGTTCTGAAGGCCAGATCATTTGTTTCACCATGATGTTTGAGTAAACCTCTCTTAAAGTCAGTGTTGGTCAAGTTACTTGAAAAAAGTAATCAGTAACTAATTACTTCCCCAAAAAGTAATCCTGTTACTTTACTGATTACTTATTTTCAAAGGTAATTAGTTACTTAGTTACATTTTAAAAACACGATTTACAACCTGAAGAGGTGATAAAGCGATAGATCTTTCAATTCTACTTTTTCTACATAATCATCATACAAAATGTAATCAAATGGAAAAGTCTCTTTTTAAACTTGTTTTATTAGTTTTAATCTTTTAACTTTATGCATCAAGCAAAAATTTAATTATATGCAACATTCTCTGACTGGAAGAAATATTTAAACCTATTTTCTGCACATAAAATAAAATATTTTTTGTGTTTACACTCAGTCTTTCAAATAGATGCAAGTAAAACACAGCAGGAAATAAATAAAGTCAAAGACTCAGCGGTCCTGTTGCTCTATTTTCACCTGTACAGCAGGAGTGGGGTAGGCAGAGGTTTACCCTGGTGCAGGTGTGCAGCGGTCAGTGGAAGAATCCGCGAGTTTCTCTGTGAGTTTCCCTTTACGTCGTAGCGTAACATGGTCATACATCACATCTTGTTATAACCCCCAAACCGTTCCTGTTATACCTGACTGTTAGGACCTCCAAGCCTGTAGTTGTGTTCATTATCAGTTAGAGCCCCCCTCATTGTTCTTCTTCTTTGGTCCTACCCTATAAATACAGTGTACCCCTCTGGCCCCTCCCATTTTCTACAATCCCCCTGTGGGAGCGCTGGGTGTCATTTCTTTCCAACACTGTCAAACACACATACAATCCATATTTAGCCACCCTGATGTTTCTGATTGCAATTTTAGTTCGGTTATCGTCATCATTATGCCTGTTTTTGTTAGATGCTATAAATGTGTAGTATGTGTGTGCCACATGTGTGTTCTAGGGAACGTGAACGCATGAATATATACTCCTTGCTAGCTTGGAAGTTGTGGAGGGTTGAGCTAACCCTCTTGCCCACTGTTTGTATTTGGTCGTAGGAGCTGGAGCGGGCAAGCTATTTATTTGGAGGTGTTTCTTTTACCTTTCATCGTCAGACACAACACAGGAGCACACCGGTTACAGTAGCTGCTCGGTGCTTACTCTGAGGTTTAGGGTTTTTTCGCTGTAAAAAGAAGTTTTCTTCCCACGCACAACGGACACTAATGTTTTTGTCACTTTATGGAATCAAACTCAAAGTAAGGTCAGTGCTTCCACGCTTTAAACGCTGCACGCTCATACTCTCTCCGCACTCTTTATGGTTGATCTGCACACAGCTGTTGTCACGAACGTCGCACTCGCTTACGTCACTGTCATGAGACGTTCTCGCAAAAAAAATCACGGTTTTAATAACGCAGCGTTCCTACGGGAAAGTAACGGTAATCTAATTACCGTTTTTGCAATAGTAATCCCTTACTTTACTCGTTACTGGAAAAAGTAATCTGATTACAGTAACGCCTGCTCTTTCCACACCTTGTTTTCTGACAGTGCTGTCAGCTGTGTGTCAATAAACATGGTGCCTTAGTTCTCATGTAAAGACGGCCACAGATGAGGCCTGTTAGCAGAAGCTCGTTTGGCCAAAAACAATTACTGCTAACAAACATCACTGCAGCTGTGTATATAGAGCCGAATCACAACAGTCCCCCTCTATGGTAACGTGATATTGTGAGATAACCTGCAGCAGTGCAGAGAAACCCTAACAGTCCAACGAGCCTGTCTTAGGACGTGGTGAGGGAGGAGCTCCGACACAACCAGGTTCTTGGAGGCCATGATTGGTTGGACTGTTCTGTCTCTGTGATCACTGACGGAAATATTTCAGTAGAAACTACAAACTGCTTGTGTCTGAGCTGAAATTCAGGCTTCTAACCTGAACGCACACATTTGCATCCACAGCAGTGCGATGTAAGCACAGAAAGCTGTGCGTGGATGAGTAAACCACTCAGAGAAGAACAGTGCTGCATAAGAACCAGTGCATGAAACACACGACGCATTTCACAAGGAGACTCGAACATACAGGCTTTACCACGAAGCTTTAGCTTCTGGGGCAAAACCAGAAAAAAGAAACAACAACCCCGCCCGTCGATTTTAGATTTATAGTGAAGTTTTTACCTGGAGGATGTAAGAACCTGACAAAACTCAGGCCAGGTCTTAATTTCAATGAGACCTGCACAAGGACAGTAATAATAATAATCTAATTAAACTGTTCATTTAGATGTGATTTCATTAAGTACTTCATGGAGACAGCAGTCTGTGGGTACTGCTGCCATGCGGCTCAAACAGAGTGAAACATTATGACATATTCCAGTGTGTAAGTAGGAAAAAGGCTGCTTTGTTCACCTTTGGCTGTGCTGACCGTTGATGCTGACACGCTCTGCTCAGGAGCTTCCATGATGCTGAGCAGCCAGTCTATGAACTGAGACACACACACGGGGTCATCCCTTCTGCACGTTTACAACGAGTGAAAGTTGAGCTAAAGTTCAAAGTTCACAGCGCAAACACTGACCTTGGGTGTTTGGCTGCTCCAGGGCTCCTTGTCCAGGAGCTGAGGGAGGCTGTGGGACATCGCTAACAGGCACTGGGACAGGGCGCCGTCCACCGACGACTCCTCGCCATATAGACCGTGTGTTAGAGCCTGAGGCTTGGGGTCTGGCTGCCATGGAAACCACTGGACCCGGATGCCAAAGAGGAGTGGCATGATGTGGTCACCCCAGGAAACTACTGCAGCAGCAAAGAGCTGGAACAGGAAGTCGGTGGCCTGCAGAGCACACTCAGTTAGAAACACACGACACAGAACCTGCCTCCACCAACTCAAATACACAGAAGAAGAAAACAGCAGCAAGCTTTCCTCTGCTGCTGATGCTCGAGAGCAGCCTCGCTGCCATCATTGCAGTTAACATGGCACCGTCATGGTGGACCAGCATTTAGCTAAGCTCAGCTGCTGGGAGGAAGAGGAGGATGTGTGGGAGTCACTGTGGGTCACTCAGAAACATACCGATCTGGTGTCTCCACACTGGACGTCTGTTACGCCGTAGGCAACATTTCGGATATGTCCCATCAGCTGCAGGAGCCACTCCATCCGTCTGGAGATGCCTGTGACAAAGAGCGAGCTCAGCATGCTGACTAAATGACAACCACCATGATAAAACACACAGGTGTCAGTCGTCTGTTAGATCAGAACAGATCCACTTTCCACGCAGTAGGAACGCCTTCCTGTCTCACCTGTGTTGATGCTGGTTGCCAGGCGACACTGGTAAAACGTCTGCAGGAGGAGCCACCCCACTCTGCGGCTTGGCCAACCACGGAGGACCCCAGCAATGACATCATTAAGACTAAGGAGGGGCACTCGTCCCTGAGAGGTCAGGTAGGCTAAGATGAAGCAGGTCTTCTCCATCTGAGTCTAAACAGAACGCAGAGATGTTAAAGCCACAGCAGCACAGCAGTAGCACACGCTGAGCTTCAGTGACCTGTCAGAGACTGTGTGACGGGCGTGATCACCGCACACGTGCTGAAAGCAAGCAGCAGAGGATCTGACAACGAGGTCAGCAGCAGCTAAGAGTGCTTCAAACTACACACCTGTCACCATTTCATGTTTAGTTATCCCGTCTTCCTTCTCTCCCCCCAACCAATCACAGCAGATGGCCCCGCCCCTCTCTGAGCCTGGTTCTGCTGGAGGTTTCTTCCTGTTAAAAGGGAGTTTTTCCTTCCCACTGTCACCAAAGTGCTGCTCATAGGGGGTCATGTGATTGTTGGGTTTTCTCTGTGTTATTACTGTAGGGTTGACCTTACAGTATAAAGCACCTTGAGGGGACTGCTGCTGAAGTGAACAAAGTAACCATGTGAGGAAGACTCCTCTAAATTACTGAAAGCTTAAATACTATATGGTTAAATTTGGTCAAACTGAACGTTTACTCCTTTTAGAAATGCACGCTTTCAGAGTGGGCCCCCTGCTGGGCATTAGGAAGAATGCAGGTTTTACTGTCCACACACTGACAGCTATAAATAATAAAGCAATATGAGCTACAGGTGACTGGAATTAATTCCATTTCTCCTTCCACTCTGAGACCAGCAACATGTGTTTTACCCTGTAAACCAAATGTACTTCTGCCCACGCTACACTTCAGCTCATGGAAACCGTGGACGTGGTGCCTCTGTTCATTTTCTGCTGGTGTTATGAACACTGTACCTCAGAGACTTTCATGATCCTCTCAATCTCTGTGTCAGACATCTCAGACAGACACTTGGCCACGCCCACATACAGATCCACTTCATTATCCTGAAACAAATGTACAAGAAATCAAACACAAACACAAAAATTGTTATTTTTTAGTTAAAATGTGTCATTTAAACAGCTTTGAACCTGTGTTCATGTGTTAAAGAGGCAAAGCTGGATGCCAGCAGGGCCCAGCAGCAGGACGAATAAAAGGCTTTAACTGTTAGAC
The DNA here is from genome assembly GCF_900408965.1 of Simochromis diagramma. Classification (NCBI taxonomy): domain Eukaryota; kingdom Metazoa; phylum Chordata; class Actinopteri; order Cichliformes; family Cichlidae; genus Simochromis; species Simochromis diagramma. The sequence goes on from NW_024386899.1 coordinate 519,641, forward strand.
TGCACAAAGTCAGGGTTTCAAAACAGACAAAGACTGATTGAAGGAGATCAGCTGGTTTCACAGAAAGGTGAACAGAGCAGGCTAGCAGGTTCAGCTATTAGCAGCTGTTAAACTCAGGGAGCTGAGGCGACACACACCAGCGCACATATATCATCAACTAAATTATTCCAGCCATTCAAAAGCTGAAATGTAGCCACACTAGCATCAAGTACCATGAAACACGACCACTGTGCTGTTCTTCAGACTGAGGAGATTAATGCTGCTCAACGTAAAGACTACAGAGGATTTGGACAAAGGCTAAAATGAGTGTAACTGCCCGTGATCCTCACACAACTATTTGACTGTTTTCCTGTTTACTGTACTTTGAGAATGCCTAGATGTGTAGATCAGCTCTCTCCTGTAAATCTCAATGTGGCGGCCTGTACAAACAAAGGTAAAAGGAGGTCTGGAGTGGCAGAAACAGCGACAGCTGTGTCACAGAAATCACTGTCAGCCAGAGCGAGCAGATGTGCTGGTTACAGCTGCATCAAGAGGTCATGTGACCATGATCCAGAGGTCTTCTTCTACGGGCAGAATCAGCTTTAAATGGACTGCAGCAAACTGTCAACACTTCTCTGACCAGGTGCATCAAACATGACAACTTCCTCATGAAGAGGAGGAGGAGCAGACCCTGCATCTCTGATGGGATGAAGGTCGTTAGTGTCTTTGGAACTGGCACACACATCTGTCTGACTACAGCCAGGCTTCATCGTGACCTGCGTCTCACCTTTCTCCAGCTGAAAACATCTGGCCTATTAAGCAGCTGTTGTCCTACATCAGACCACCTGCTCTTCACGCAGTGCCACAGTTAGTCTGCACACACAGAGGGAATGCTCTGTGTCCACTGCATTCACTCACTTTATCCAGCTGACATGTCCTGTGTGTTCTGCTGCACATCATGTCTTTGCACTTGTTATAAACCTGACTGGCATTTCTATCAGGCCTCCTCGTCCAACATACTGTCATTTCACAAATACATGTCTCATTAATATAATAACTCTGATGATGATCACTGAACACATGAAACAAACATGTGAGAGTTACAGGCAGGGAGGGGCCAGAGCTCCCTTTGAAGTGGTGAAGTGAGCTGTTACTGTAACTGTTACAGTAACCACTGGTGTTATTATGATGCTGTGTTTGGCCCGTGTTCTTACAGCTGAGCTAACGATGGGCTGAAGCTGCTGTGGTGAAGAGAAGAGCTCATTTCCAGCCGAGCTCTGAAGCTCTGCACACCTACAGCAGCATGTGTCACAGCTTCTTGCTTTGAATGAAATGGGTTTATGCTCCTGTTCGTGTCTGTGGGTGGACGGGAGCATCAGAGGATATCAGGATCCCCGAGCGTAAAACCAGGGACAGAGCCATGTATCAAAGAAAAGCTTCAGCACTTAGACTGCACCTGGATTCGGTCGGGCAGGAAGGTGAAGATCTTCTCCGTGGCAGAGCAGAGGATGGTCCAGCAGCTGCTAGAGGGGTTTGGGAGGGCCATGGCCTGAGCCAGGCCCCGCAGCACAGAGCGACACAGGGACGCGCGCTGGGGTCGGAGGTCCTCCTGAAACTGCTGCAGCCCCAAACTCTCCACATACACCTGGAGCTTGTCCTCAGTCACGTGCTTCATCCACGAGCCCAGAGTCTCATAGAGGTGGGCCCGGGTCTGGTACTGGGGGAGACAGACAGCCAGTAAGGATCTCAAAGCCTTCATCATTGTAGCAGGTACTGGACTCATGCTCTCCTACAGCAGTGATGAGACAGACTGCATGTGTGTCACGGTTAAAGAGCATCTGTTCAGCTTCAGAAGCCAAACGCTGTTTATTCAGACGTTTATTCAGCTGCTGTACGACTGAGAAGCAGCTGAGCTCAGAGGTGAGGCTGAGATGCTCCTGTTAGCTGTTCAAATATAAGCTGGATACCAGAAACAACAGATTAAAGTGGACCAGCCTATACACCTGATGGAGAACTGAATATCAGCTGTCACAGCGCTAATACACAACTGGACTTACACTGAGACTGTGGACCAGGGGAGGGGACAACCAGGAGCCCAAAAAGAGAGCAGCGCTGTGGGAGGACTGGGTCTGACAGGCTGCCAGTACAACACACTGGTGCTGCACATCCTCTCCTACAAAACACAACAACAACACAGTCTGAACAGAATCTGTGGCTTCACGGACAGCACTGAGCGACAACTCTTACCAAAGCTCATCCTCATTAAAGGAGACAGAGCGGCGCTCCAGTTGATGGGCGGATACTGGAAAGAGGCGCCGACTGATGCCAAAGCGGTGAGAGCGGTCTTAACCAGGCCTGGATGGGAGGCCTGAGGACCTGGGCCCAGAGAGAGGATGTTACAGAGTTACAGCTTCAAACACAACGAGCTCTGCAGATGTCACAAACCTTTGTGTCCAGCTTCTGCGATGAACTCCGTCGTGGATCTGACGACACTTTTCTCTGAGAGGTAACTGAAATCTGGAGGAACTGGGAGTTGGATCAAAGTAGTTAGTGCCCAGTAGCTCCCAGTGTCTGTGTCTGTGTGTGTGTGTGTGTGTGTCTGTGTGTGTGTGTGTGTGTGTGTGTGTGTGTGTGTGTGTGTGTGTGTGTGTGTGTGTGTGTGTGTCTGTGTGTGTCATTCTCTAAGAGCTGAAACTTTATGAGGAATGAATTTTAAAGGATTACTGATGCTGCATCCAGCTCTGCTCCGCCCACTGACACCTGTGTTACCTGCTGTGTGACTGTGACTGCTGCAGATGTGGGCCAGATGCAAATGTCCCAGCAAACAGGCGCTGTTGGACTGCAAACCGATGGCTCCAGAGAACGTGACGATCTGCAACCAGAGAGCCGACAAGAGGATGAAACAGACGCTCCGAGGTGCGAGGCGAGGGGAAGTATGGTGTGTAGTAATGGGAGTGAAGTCATATTTGATAAGTAAACTCTGACCTGTGTGACGGCCCGAATAACTTCATTCAGCCTGTTGTGCTGCTTGGACACGAGCTCCGTCTCACTCTTCAGCTGCATCAGAGGAGAATCAGCATCAGTCGGTAACTTTAGCTGCAACTAAGGTGTGTCTGCATCTCGTTGTGAACACGGGGACACTTCACATAAGACACACATCTGCACTTCTGTCACATCTTTTTAAATGCTGGGTTTGCCAGTGTGTTCCTATGGTAACCATGGTGATTCCTAAACTCTTACAGGGTCACATGAGCTCAATCCTCCTCCACATGCTTGAAACCACTAAACAAACATCCTGAGAAACAGCAGCTGGTGACGACATGTTTTCAGGGACTGAGTGAAGCACATGCTGATCCTGCTCAGCTCCAACAGCTGCAGGCGTCTCACCTGAATGAGGTAACTCTCTGACCCCACCAAAGCCACCAGCCCGTTGACAGCAGCCAGCCGCTGCATGGTGGGACAGCCCTGTAAACAAAGGCAGCACGAAGGTCAGCGCTGGGACCCCAAACATCATTTCACGTGATTGGACATCGTTTACATGAACATTTAGACTGAGATGTATAACGTCAGGTTTTGTACCTCAGCCAGTAAGATTTTGATCCAGGCTGCGAGCAGGTGAGGGTGGATGTGCTCTGCTTTGCCGTGGCCGCACACCGACAGCCCGTGGACCGCTAACCCCAGAGCCAGGGAGAAGCCCGGGGTCTGGGGACACAGGGTCATCAATAAAACCACAAAGAGCTGCTGGAGCCAGAATGACCCCCATCAGCTACCTACTGACCTGCTGGCTCTCCTCAGTCAGGCTGCGCAGCGTGTCCATCACCTCCTCGGCCTTGGCGGCGTCAATAAGACCTGCGCTGAATGCTGAAACGCTTACGCACGCCACAGAGTACGCCAAGACCTGCACACACACCACATGTGAAGGTCAGCGAAAACTTTATACGGCACACAGTTTTCAGCCTTCACCCCACACTGGCCGAGCAACGCCTCCACCTTGGACAGCTGTAAACAAAGCTCATCTGTGTTACACTTTTTATTTGCTCTACAAGGTCACGACGACACGTTTTTACAGCTTACACAAGCCGAATCTGTTCCAATCGTACAGTAAACATCATAAGATGCACCATTTTAGTGCTTCGAGGTCATAGGTCAAAGTTCACACATCACCATCAGGCTCAAAGTTTTAACTCTTGTTTCAGGTTCATGTAGCAGAAACTGTCTTTAGTAGATAATTCATCAAAGATCTGGACAGAACTAAGTACTATCTCAGCTTCTTCTATCACAAGCGTGTCTGAGCAGACAGGTACAATCAAAGACTTGATCCTGTATCAGATTCAGGACCTCGGCTCTGTGTCAGCGTGCGAGCCGTGTGCAGGGCTGCTGTACCTCCTGCTCCATGCGTCCCCGCCCACTGCAGTCCTGCAGGTTGGCCAGCAGCTTGTCGAGCGTTAGGCTGACACGGACGTGTCGACTCCTCTGTCCACTGCTGCAGAAGGCAGACAGCACTAGACCCAGACCCAGTATGCAGCCAGTGCTGAGGAAAGAAGGCAGAACATGGAAAGACCACGTTTAATATGCTAACCCCTGTTTCACTGCTGAATATCCTAACATGCTTCCAGATGTGTCTGTGAAAAAGAGTAAATGTGCCAAACAAGCAGCAGCATAAACCAACCGTGTGATGTCAGTGTGCATTTACTCTATTCATAAGAGGACATACTTGTATTCCAGGTTGGGGTTGAAAGAGGAACTTTCCAGAGCATCCAGAGGGCCGAAGAGGAGATCAGCATCCTTCTGAGCAGACTCATCACTGACAGAGGACAGAGGCAGTCAGTAACCGTTACGCTGTTGGTTCACATCAGAATCTCCTCCTGCAGACTGTACCTGAGGCGCTGGTGCAGCAGGGTGGACAGCACCATGCCCAGACCGAGCCCGGAGTGGAACTGGATGGCCTGGGAGTCGTCTGCGGCGGGGGAGCCCGGGAGGCCGGCCCGCAGTGCCGACAGGATGTGGGTCAGACTGTCCCGCTGCCACACCACGAGCACGGAGACGAGCAGCGACAGGGCGAGGCTTGCACAGGAGCGCGCTATGGTGCTCGCTGTGTTCTCACCCGAGTAGGAGCGCTGAGGAGGCCGGCAGCACAGGGTGAAGGTGATCAATGCAAGAAAGCAACTTTCTATTCACAACAACTGTCACAGCCTTTAAATAACTCGAATCATCTGCCAATCTCGATTTCTGATGAAACTCACGTGTAGAAACCAGGGGAAAACTCGTCCTGTGGACTTGAAGCTGCTGCTGCTGATGCTGAGCAGGGTGTCCAGCACCATGGTCAACCAGCTTCCTGTGGCCACAAACTCTGGTCCAGCCTATCAAGTCCAACAGCACTGAGCTAAGCATCTATAGGATTATGAAATAGCAAACAGTGTGTAACAGGACCCTGCGGTGTCTCACCCCCAGGCTGCCGTCACCATCAGTGGGCAGGTTGCTCTCATACTTGGCGAGAACAGCGGCGAGGCCGCTCAGAGCCAAGATGGCGTTTCCCTGAACAACAGGACTGTCCCTGAAACGATCCACAGAAAGTCATTTCACAGTGCTCGCATCAGGTTACTCTGCACAGCTCACCAAACGTTTCCCTATAGCGACCAGGGGACTCACTTTGTAGCAGCTTTGATGACATCTGCCAGCTGATCTCTGGCCCTGTGTCAGAAACATGAGAAAAATACATTAAAAAGATGAAGAACGTGATGAAGAGGGTGACCAGTGTCTGTTAAAGCAGTGGTGCAGATCAGCACTTTAGTCTATTTACAACCGTAACTCCCAAAACATCAGGACGGCGTCTCACATGTAAGTGAAACAGGATGATTGATTCACAGATTAAATGTAATCACATGTTTAAACTGAGAAAAACTAACATTTAGGGGAAAACAAAGTGTGGAGAATGTAAGTGTGATGGTGTAGCGCCGAGACAGTCGCCGTAGCATCTTTGTAACGGTCTGTAAATGTCTTCGACTGGACTTTGGGACAGTCCTCCTGTTCTTGTCCGAGCAGCTAAAATCCTGGATCAAAGTCCTGGGTCTTCTTTGGAGGATTGTTTATGTGCCTCTCTTTTGCCCGGAGAATGCTTCCTCCATGCTTTCTAAACAAGTCTGCGCTCCAATTCATCCCACAGATGTTCTGCTGGGTCAAAGTCAGGACTCTTTGTAGGCCAGTCAGGTTCTTCCTGTGCACACGTTCATGTTGGGAGCAGGAAATCGTCCCAAATGTCTTTGTATTTGGAAGCATTAAGAATTCCTCTCACCAGAACTAAGCAGCTGAGCCCAACCTCTAAAAAACAGCCCCGCTATCATCCCTCCACCACCAAAGTCAGACCAGTACCAGTCTCCTGATAACTACCCAACCAGACTCCTCCATCTGCGAGACGGAGAAGCGTGAACACGACATTTTACAACTATGCTTGTTGCATCCGATCACGACAGCGTCCAGGAACTTCCTGAGCTCCTGACAGCGACCCACAGACTTTATAACCTGTGATTGACATGCCTGAAAACCATGATTCACTCTCTTCATGGTCAGGAGGGAGAGCAGGTGGTCTACTGGTCAGGAGGTTGCTGGTTCAGAACCAGTTATTTTGGCTACATAGTGCAGATGTTACCACAAAGTGTTGATGTAAAGTTTGGTCCACACAGCAGGGATACACACACACTACAGTCATTACAGTAAGATTAGAGACGATGTACAAAAGCACTACCATTTATACACACAGTCTACACATATACATGCAAGCATGAGTGTGGGTCTCACCACAGCCAGGCACAGTGATGCTTGTACTGCAGCTCCTGTGGATCCTCTTTGCCTTGTTTCTGGAGCATCTCTAACTCAGCACGTCGACCCTGCCAACAAAACCAAACCCTGAGAGGCCTTTACTGTAAGATCAGAGACTTTACTGTAAGGTCAGAGACTTTACTGTAAGGTTAGAGGCCTCTGAGGCCTCTACTGTAAGGTCAGAGGCCTCTACTGTAAGGTCAGAGGCCTTTACTGTAAGGTCAGAGGCCTCTGAGGCCTTTACTGTAAGATCAGAGGCCTCTACTGTAAGGTCAGAGACTTTACTGTAAGGTCAGAGACTTTACTGTACGGTCAGAGACTTTACTGTACGGTCAGAGACCTTTACTGTAAGGTCAGAGGCCTCTGAGGCCTTTACTGTAAGATCAGAGGCCTCTACTGTAAGGTCAGAGACTTTACTGTAAGGTCAGAGACTTTACTGTACGGTCAGAGACCTTTACTGTACGGTCAGAGACCTCTGAGGCCTTTACTGTAAGATCAGAGGCCTTTACTGTACGGTCAGAGACCTCTGAGGCCTTTACTGTAAGATCAGAGGCCTTTACTGTACGGTCAGAGGCCTCTGAGGCCTTTACTGTAAGATCAGAGGCCTCTACTGTAAGGTCAGAGACTTTACTGTAAGGTCAGAGACTTTACTGTACGGTCAGAGACCTTTACTGTACGGTCAGAGACCTCTGAGGCCTTTACTGTAAGATCAGAGGCCTTTACTGTACGGTCAGAGGCCTCTGAGGCCTTTACTGTAAGATCAGAGGCCTCTACTGTAAGGTCAGAGACTTTACTGTAAGGTCAGAGGCCTCTGAGGCCTTTACTGTAAGATCAGAGGCCTCTACTGTAAGGTCAGAGACTTTACTGTAAGGTCAGAGACTTTACTGTACGGTCAGAGACCTCTGAGGCCTTTACTGTAAGGTCAGAGACTTTACTGTACGGTCAGAGACCTCTGAGGCCTTTACTGTAAGATCAGAGGCCTTTACTGTACGGTCAGAGACCTCTGAGGCCTTTACTGTAAGGTCAGAGACTTTACTGTACGGTCAGAGACCTCTGAGGCCTTTACTGTAAGATCAGAGGCTTTTACTGTACGGTCAGAGACCTCTGAGGCCTTTACTGTAAGATCAGAGGCCTTTACTGTACGGTCAGAGGCCTCAGAGGCCTTTACTGTATGCCTTTGTAACACCTGCACAAACCTCCATAACGGCGTAGAAAGCTCGGCTCATGAAGCCCCTCCAGGCCTGTGGCAGCAGGAGGGCACGGTGCCACTCAGAGGGCTGGATGTTGACCTGTGCACCAAAATACAGAAGAAGGAAACAGTTCCTCTTTCAAGCTCTGCGTACACGACAAAGAACAAGCGTGAAAGGAAAGGAAGGAGACATCACGTACTTCATGAACGAGGGCTGTCAGCGTCTGCTGGTAGCTGCGGCTGCGGCTGACCAGGAAGCGGCTGATGGGTCTCCCAGCACGATCGGTCTGCACAGACAAACTGTACGACAGGAGCAGCCCAGCTGCACCACAGACAGAAAGGGTGAGTTATAATGGTGCTTCCAACAGTAACATGCTGGTACACAGACACACTGTTCAGCACGCGTGGGTTAGAAATCTCCACCATGTCCTGGCTTCATGAAAACCACACAGATTAAATCTGCAGATTATCTTCATGTTCCAAGCCTCTCCTCAGAAAGACGTCCCTTCCTGTAGCTCCACATATTCTCCCTTCCTCACCAACTTAAGAAACATAACTTTGATATGCTGACTGACAGATTTGACCCATGTGAAAGGCAAAGCAGCTGACATGTTCATAGTCACATTCAACGACACCACACAGTCGATGTCACTGAGACCAGCTAAATGAGCTGTTACTGGGTCACCTGCTAGTCCTGGCTTCAGCCCAGGCTGCTTGTTTTTCTCGTAGGTCTTGAGCATGAACGACGGGATTCCTGCCACCGTTTTACCCCGGTCTGAGCGGAGGTTACCCCCCCTCAGGGCTGAGAAGTAGATTCCCCGTGGCATCTGACTCATCTCCTGCCTCACCAGTGACGTCAGGAAGAGCTCGAAGGCTGGGAACATAAAAGAAACACCATCAGTGCACCATCATCAGCATTACTCAGTATCACATGCAGATGTGACAGATCCACGATCTCTCCAGGGAACCAGCAGGAAACACCAACACCTGGTGTCTGTTTTTGTGCAGGTATGCTCAAACAGCTCAAACAGCTGTGATGTGGATGGTTGTGAACAGTTGTGCTAAACAAAAATGTTGTAAAATCATGTAGCATCTTTGTGTATCTTAGCGGTCCCAGGACTGCACTCTCCTGCACAGCTGCTTTCAGGGTTACAGCCTCCAACTCTCCTGCTGCCACTAAGACCACTTTGTTCTTGACCTCTCCAGTCCCTGCTACTCTGGAAGCTGAAGCACCCCCGGCCCTTAGCCCTACTACCGGGTCGACGGGGCTTCTAGTCCATATGTGGCGCGGCTGTTTCTATACACTACAGCTTCCTGGTTGTGCTTTGAGTTTATGCTATCCCAGCTTGCATCTTACATCCTGCTACTACGTGGTGGAAAATGTCCGTAGCACCTTTGCACAGTCTGCAGCCGTGGTAGACTCCCTCCTACCACAGCTCTAAGGATCTGGATCTTTCTACCAGTCATCTGGCTTCTCAGCATCTGTTTTAGCATCTGCAAGGACGTGGCTCTGACTGATCTTCATCCTGCTGGCCTCACCAAGTGGATCTCACTGACTCCTCCCACACAGCTTGATGTCATCCATCTACAGGATGACATTTGATGACATCACCTCTTAGTGATGAGCTGGCTTTGGGGATTGAAGCCTGTGCAGACAGAAGCTGGGACGTTGTCTTTGTACACTGCACACTCCAGTACTGTCTTCCACAGGTCCTGATGAATATTATCAGTGCGCTGAAGCACAGTAACAAGCAGGTCAGTGTGCATGAGTGGGGCATGGAGTCAGGCTGGTCTGCCTAGTCTTAAGTCCCCTTGTACAGTCAGAATGACATGATAGCAACGAACCAGGAGCCTGTGCTTTGGCCCCTTGTGTTGTTTCTAATCCAGAAATGCATATACTATTATATATTGTACATATATTTATTCGTTTCAGATGTAGCCATTCTTGTATTTTGCACAACTCTGTTGCTTGTGAAGCTCGCACACAAGAATTTCACTCACATGTGCTGTACCAATGTACCTGCACATGTGATGTGACAATAAAAGTGATTTGATTTGATTTGATTTGATTAATGCCTTTCAGAGTCGTGTACTGGCTCATGTGCCTCCACAGCTTCACAGAGCAGCTCCTGTGTCGTGGAGAGGCGAGTAATCGGGCCGTGGTTTGATGGTTCTGTCCTGTGTTCGTGCCTTTAGCATTCCCCATATCTATAGACCGCTGATCACTGAACGCTTCTTCCAACAGTAGACGTGGATTATGTCGGGTCCCGCTGTTGTCCCCAGACTCATTGTTGGATGTCTGCTTTGTGATGTCGACTGCCTCTTGCTCTCTCTCGTGTCCTGGATGGATCTCTAGAAGCACTTTATTCTGTCGGGACCACAGGATACAACCTGTTGGTTTGTTGGCTGCTCCGGTTTACCTGGAAGAACAGACGAGGTGGTGAGAGTCATCAGCTTCACATAAGATGAGCCTGGGACAGAGAGATCCTTCTCCTCTTCCTCCTTTTCTTTACTCTGTTCATCTTCTTCGTTTTCAGGGAGCTTTGCAGGTGGCCGGGCCTTCCAACCAAAGAGAAGAGCAGAGCAGGACGATTCAAACAGAGAGCTGACACACGGCGGCGTACAGGAATGTTTCTGCACACGCTAAAACAACTGAAACGGTCAGCTTCCTCATTAACTAGTGCCTCATAATTACATCCGACTAACGTCTGAGGAGAATTAATAAAGAAACATTGCAAAATGATCTGGCTAATATGTTAGAAAGCACAAGTCAGACAACAACAGAACTGTTATGTTGTTATGAGAGTGGAGCAGGACTCTTAACTGCCTCAGGAAGGTGGTTTATGGTGTGGTCTGTTTCAGGAAAGTCTGCCAAAGCCCTGTAGCCACAGCTGGACACCTCTGGATCCTGTTACAACACAAAGGTGCAGACACATGTTTCTGTTTCCTACAAAATGATGAAACTTATGCGACATCACAGCATATTTGTGCATGTAGGAGTCATCATGTCAGCTGTGTGTGTGTAGATACAGTATATACAGACCTCGCTCAGAGCATAAGTCCACAGAATGCTGACCACCTCTTCTTTTAATTTCTAAGAGCAAAGACAAAAAATAAGAAGTGAATTTAATGCACATACAACACACACACATAAGACAAAGCACTAGAATCAATAGAGGATTCCAACCTGTTTCTTATGTATTCTGCAGACTTGTTACTCATTATTTTTTACATGTATTCTGTTACTCCTCAACACTGTGCACAGGTCCTGTGGCTGCAACCCAAAAGCATCCCTATCAGGCGTCCTGTGCTAATACGCCATGTTTGGCCTTTGGTCTTGTGTTTGTTTAGATGCAACTTTGCAAACCTAAGCTGTACTGCCATATCATTGTTAGAGAGGAGGAAAGCTTTCCAACAAGCAGCACTGCATGGTCTAGGATTCATCTGCTGGGACGGCCACTGCTGCACTGTGTTGAATCCTCCAGAGCAACAAATGACCAAAACTTCTGTTTTTAAAAAGATGCTCACACTCGCTGATCCATTTATTAGTTACTGTGAAGTCCGACCACAGCAGGACTCTGAGGACTGGACCCTCACACGTCTGTACTTTGTGCTTCTACCCAACTTTACATTGATGTGCTAACTTTAGCTACCAAACACAGTGATGTAGAGATGTGACTCTACAGTGAGGTTAGAATATACAAACAGCTGGTGAGAGTCCTATTTACAGACAGAACCACAGAGAAAAACATAACCTGGTGGAGTTCCTGTGTCACTCAGTTAGCTCCTCAACACAGAGCAACATGAACGTTACGACGCACCTCGTACTGCTCTGATTTAACCCCGAGCTGAGGCACCAGAGCCAAAAGCTCAGCGATGGCTTGAACCATCTCTGGCTGTGAGTGACAGCTGAGCTCAGGCCAAACAGTTCTCCATGCTGAGATAATATCCACCACCTGACAAAGAAAGATTTGTTTTAAGACCAGAACTTTGGAAAAGATTCAAAAGTTATGATCCAGAAAAATGATGATTCCTGAATTTAAAGAGACAAATGGAGACAGACGAGGTACCTCTGCTCGACACAGCTCCTGTAGTCCCTGCAGGACGAGAGCAGCCGGGGTTGCCAGGTCTGGTCTGTTGCACTGTTTTAAAGTGAGTGAAATGGCAGCCACCATGTCCCCTGCATGCTGGTAAGGCCTGGTTAACACACACATCAGCGTGAACAAAGCGGGAAATGTGTTTCTTCTAATTTTGTTACCATTTTTATTTAAGAAAAAAGCATTAAAAGTGCCAGGACACGTGTAAGTAAGTAAATGCCAAACACAGCTTCTTATCATTGCGAACTCTTATGGCTGCAAATGTTTTACTATAAAAGCAAACGTAAGCATTTGTGAAAACAACGAAACAGCTCAATGATTTGCTAAATTTGTACTGTAGCATCCATCCAGAGGGTTTCCCAGGTTTTCACTAATGCTGCTAAAAAAGCTGCATGTACATGTTAGCAGGTGTAACAGGCCCCGGGACGATGAACAGTGTGCACCAGCTGGTTAGAACAAAGGAAATAATCAAATAAAAGCATCGTTTTATTTCATCAACACACATAAAGGCCAGTTCACAAAAACTGACAAGCATTAGCTAACAGCTAACATGTAAAGGACATGTGCAGGAGCCTGGATGCAGTTTGTGGAGTTTATGTGATCAACATAGTTTTTGAGTTAAAGGTTAAAAGTATAAAGTTATGGCTCACTTGCTTAGAGTTGTATTATATGGGAAGCAGTGCTTACAGACTGACATAGTTTGATTTCTTTTGCTTCAAATGTATGCTTTTATTTTGATAGTCTGGCAGAGACAGGAAGTTAGCTGCCTCTCAGTCTCTCTGTTTGAACTGAACTTTGTAAGACTTTGATCCTTCTGGATTCAGGCACGTGTAGCTGCTCTGGACATTTGTACGGAAATATTTAAAACTGGACTCCTGCTGATTTTTGGAGAAACAGGGACTTAGTGGAGCGTCGAGCTGAAGCTTCATTCACTGCAAAGCTACAAAGTGCATTCATTTATCTTAACAAGCAAAGTTGATGTGATGTGACTGAAAAAACTAATATTTCTATGTTTCTGAACTTTCATCAGCTTGCTGAGCAGAAACATCTATGAAGAGTCCAGTCAGTGATTATTACTCATTAGAAGGGAAGATGAAGAATCCTGGTGTTGGAAGCTCACACTGTCTGCACTGTGCATGCAAAGTCCACTGAATGAATGAACCAGTGAATGTAGGAAGTGCCCACTGTTTCTGTAAGTATGGGAGGACCCACCTCTCTCTGCAGATGTCCCTGACACAGGCGGCCCTGGCCAGGATCTGCTCCCACTGGGCGTCCCTCCCCAGCACCACCCTGCTGTCCTGCTGGCTCATTAGACGCTGCAGCTCTGGGTAGACCCGGTCCTTACAGACATGACCAAAGCAGCACACAATCAAAGACAAACAGAAGCTTTGAACACATGAATATGACATTTATAGTAATGCGTTATTATTGCAAACCTGCTTTTTCCACAGAGCGGTCATGAGGCGCAGTCCCACTGCTCTCAGCTTGGGGGAGCTGGCCAGCATGTGCAGACTGTGCAGCACGATCGGGAAGCAAAGCTGGAATATTACAGCACATATGATCAGAGAGAAACACACGGTTACAGCTGAAGAAGGCAGATGTTAGACGATGACTGCTGGTTTGGAGAGTCCAGCTTCCTGACAGAGTGCTTTATACTACAGAGCACTGCATCTATCCCACACAGAGGCTGCTGTGGTGGAGTCCAATCCCAGCTCCTACAAACTGGGTACAAGAAACACTGTCTGTGTTCACACAGAGAAAACTGTGTGGAAGACGTGGGAATTTCTCTTTGCTCCTTTGTCAAAGTGCTAAACATCGAGAGGGGAACATTTCAGTTATTCATTGTTATTGGTGGATTGTGCTCACAGGCTGGTATTTGGGACACGCGGGTCCCTGGTTTTTAAACTCTAGAAGCCTCCTGGATGAAGAGAAGCTCCTCAGACTACATGACCTGGATGATCCCACAGATAAAAGCTCACATGTGTGTATGATGGACTAAAACACACTGTGAGCGCTCAGATGAAGTAGAAAGGTGCTGCTGATGTTCCAGCCCCGTCTCCAGACGCTCACAGTCAGTACAGGCTCTTCTTAGTCGTGCTGCGTACCTTATGAGTGCCGAGGTTTGGCAGGCTTGTGAGAACAGCGTGAGCCAGGACGGGATTCTTTTCTTTGGTCAGTTTGAACAAAAGAAGCAGCACGAGGGGCGGGACCTGCAGAGGGAAACACCCACATCAGCAAACACACCAACCAAACATTAAATGCACTTTGTCAGACCGTACAGAGGCTGCATCACTGACCTGTACGTGCACACGTTTAATGCTGTCGAGCCAAAAACATCACTTTGAATCAACATCACTGCAGTAAATCATCATTAAGGTTTCATAGTGGTTAGCTTCTGGCTTTTCCTGTAACAAAGACCTGCTGCTGCACGTTTAACATGACAAGTACGAGCGAGCAGAGATCTCCAGAGGACTCAAATATGCCAACAACCTTCAACCAGTGCATCCAAACACCAGTGTGTGCAGCACTCTGGGAGCAATTAGAGCAGAAGGTGAATCCTCTGGGGCCCGGTGCACGCTTGAGTAATGAGGGGTAAACTTCACACTTCATCTGCAGCTAGTGACTCCAACACGAGTCCAGAGGGAGGTCTGTCCCCTTAGAGCACTCCCTAACCTCTCCCTTTATACGGCAGCAGATCAGCAGCAATCACACAGCAGTGACAGCTTTTATCTTCCTGCTGATCTGAACCATTTCAAAGTCATGTGTTGGTGCCAAAACACCAGGTTATCAACATGTGTTTACTGCTGTTAGAAAGACAAACACAAGCTAGCTCCCTTACATACAACATATCTACATGTCAGAGGGAACAACATGCATTACTTTATATTCAGTCCACAGATTTAAGAGAACAGTTGTGTGGGTCATCTACCTGGCAGGGGTCGGCAGCAGCGACAGCCTGGCTTGCTTTCAAAGCCAGCTGGCAGATGTTTTCCTGACCCATGATGATGAGATAAGTCACAATCAGGACAAGAGAGGAGGACAGGCGCTGGCTGGACGACAGGGCGGAGCTGACCGCCAACAGCCAATCGGCCGCTGCTGCTGGATTGTTGGCCACTTTGCGCAGTACCGACAAAGACACGCTGAGCTCACTATACCAGGAACTCAGAGACAGAGGCAGTGATGGGGCAGGCTGAGGGAGACAGATTCACGAGAAACAAATGATAAAGAACAAAGAGCAAAGCTAAAGATGCACCATGAATGTTAATGAAGTGTAATTTAAGGATCAAGCAAAGCATCCCAGAGGAACAACACTCCAGAGACTGGATGCTGACCCTGAAGAAGAGGCAGTAAAGACAGCCCTGTTGCTTTGACACTGAGAGGGAAACAGTATTTTTGGATGGATGTCATTTATGCTCTAATGCTCTGTCCACTCACCACCTAACACCTACCTGCACTATTGTAACAGTGTTTCTTTACGTGGCTACACCTCAAAGAAAGACTCCAAAAACTGAATGTGAGAAACAGGCCTGGGGCTAACTGCTAGGCTACCTGCTGGGCTACCTGCTGGGTTACCTGTTGGGCTACCTGTTGGGCTACCTGCTAGTCTACCTGCTAGGCTACCTGTTGGGCTACCTGTTGGGCTACCTGCTAGGCTACCTGCTGGGTTACCTGTTGGGTTACCTGCTGGGTTACCTGCTAGGCTACCTGCTGGGCTACCTGCTGGGCTACCTGCTGGGCTACCTGCTAGGCTACCTGTTGGGTTACCTGCTGGGTTACCTGCTAGTCTACCTGCTAGGCTACCTGTTGGGTTACCTGCTAGGCTACCTGCTGGGTTACCTGCTGGGTTACCTGCTGGGTTACCTGTTGGGTTACCTGTTGGGTTACCTGCTGGGTTACCTGCTGGGTTACCTGCTAGTCTACCTGCTAGGCTACCTGCTGGGCTACCTGCTAGGCTACCTGTTGGGTTACCTGCTGGGTTACCTGCTAGTCTACCTGCTAGGCTACCTGTTGGGTTACCTGCTAGGCTACCTGCTGGGTTACCTGCTAGGCTACCTGCTGGGTTACCTGCTAGGCTACCTGCTAGGCTACCTGTTGGGTTACCTGCTAGGCTACCTGTTGGGTTACCTGCTAGGCTACCTGCTAGGCTACCTGCTGGGTTACCTGCTAGGCTACCTGCTAGGCTACCTGCTGGGTTACCTGCTAGGCTACCTGCTAGGCTACCTGCTAGGTTACCTGCTAGGCTACCTGCTAGGCTACTTGATAGTCTACCTGCTAGGCTACCTGTTGGGCTACCTGCTGGGTTACCTGCTAGGCTACCTGCTAGGCTACCTGCTGGATTACCTGCTAGGCTACCTGATAGTCTACCTGCTAGGCTACCTGTTGCGCTACCTGCTGCGCTACCTGCTAGGCTACCTGCTGGATTACCTGCTGGATTACCTGCTAGGCTACCTGTTGGGCTACCTGCTGGGTTACCTGCTGGGTCACCTGTTGGGCTACCTGCTGGGGTTTATCCGCGGGCCTGCTAACTCTGTGCAGCAGGCTGTGAGCCAGCCTGTGGTTGGTGCTGTGTGTGTTCTGGTCAGACAGCGGCTCAGTGAGACCCAAGCAGGACAGGAGCTGCAACACGGGGAAAATCAGGACCGGACTCAACCAGGGCGACGCCTCCGCTTGTTCAGGGACCAAACTCAGTGCTGTGTTAAGAGAAAGAATATCTCATGTAGGACACAAAGCTCTGTGAGGTTCCAACCATGACCTGCACACACAACCTAGTTTTGTTCCCACTAATTCTTTCACTGCTTCAACGTCTCTTAAAGGAAGCTAAAGCCAGCAGAGCTTTGTCCAAAATAATCACTTTACCAAGTCTGAGAAGGCTGGTCAGCTGATCTGAAGGGGCTTCCAACAAGAGCAAGGCCACGCCCATCACCAGCTCATCCAACAGCAACTCCTACAGAAAACAAACAGCGATGCCAACAGGTCAATACAGGCTCCAGGCCACAGAGGCCCGAGGGCTCACACATTACAGCACTGACTGGTTCACAATGGGGGACATTTGACCCACATGTGTAAATCTCTATAGGCCAGAAGGCATCTTGTTCCATTTACTGACATCACCAGCAGACTGACAGCTAATAAATAAGTCAGCATGTTTGGTTTGTAAGCGTGGATCGATGGTTTCCTCTCAGAGAGGCTCCCACTGCAGGATGATGTTAATAAGGTGAAACGTGTAAACAGAATCACTCCCAGCATGGAGACAGTGTGTGAAGAAGACTCTGTATTTACATGAACCAATCACCACTGCAGAGCAGTTCATTTAATCCCCACGTAAGAAGATCTGTGTAACCGTCACTACAGCTGTTTCTGTGATGAAGTTTCAGTCAGCTTTAATCAGCTGTTTGGATGAGATGCAGCGCAGAGACCAACAAGTGCTCAGCATCACTGGGAACAAACCACTTCAGGTGACCCATCATGGAGCTCATCCAGAGGATCAGAGCAGCGATCAAAGCAAAGGGTGACGAATCTAAAACATGTGCTGAGTTACTTCCTTCCACACATGTTCATAGTTCTGATGGCTTCAGTGAGATTCAGTCTAAACTAATTTTTCACACTAATTCTGGTCACGCAGCGTCTCCAACAGCTTTCTTTAATGTGACTGTAGCCTGAGGGTGCACAGCCTGACTTCATCACACGAGTTAGTGTAAACAAACCTGATGACAGCATGAAAATGAGCAGAGACTGTAGTGCAGGGCGTCACAGGCCACATATACTTCTATCAGAGATCATTCACGTGTCGGTTATTAACAGTACGTAGGAGCCGAATCTTCAACCCGCTGAGAAGCCATGTAGGAGGGGCGGGACTGTATTTTAATGGGCACACCATGCAGCCAATCACACGCAGAGTGTCTGGGATCATACCATTACGTGACAGAAAGAAGGCCAGGTACACAGAGAGACGGGCAGCGTGAGCGCGCTAAAGTGAGACCCGCTTTGATTGTCAGCCATCATGGAGGACCAAAGGTTTCACACCTGTTCAGGCCTCAAACTCAGGTGTGCTCTCCCTGGTAGGAGCAACAAGGCTGAAAACACTGAACCAAACAATGCTACATTTCTACAAAGTGTCTTTGAGTGTCAGATATTCACACGTGTGCATGTCCACGTCAGCTCGCTGCAGTGAGTGAAGAAGCTGATAAGCATCAATGCCAAATAACCCAGTGCTGGGAGTCCAGGCTCAGGTTTGGAGCAGAGACATTTGCACATGTAAAACAAAAAGCATCCCTTTTGTTTGCTTCCATATTTAGGCTCGCTCACGTTAACCAGCACAGCAGCGCGGCTTCTTTATCGTTGCTGGTGTCTGTTTACAAACAGCCATCACCTGACAGGCTGGAACCAGCTGCTGTATTAAGCCGATTATTGGTCTGCAGTCTCCGTTGAACTCGAGGCATCGCCGACACGCACACAGCAGCTGCAGAGCCAGCGCCGCTTTCTCTGGTTTCCACTGGTCTCCAGAGCTCCCAGTTAGATCTTGGAGCAGAGCGCCCACAAATGCACACAGCTCCAGGACTGCCTCCACGCTGTCCACCTGCAGGACAGAGAGGAGAGGCTGACATAGCTGCATCCTGCTCTCTGTATTAGTCACTTCCTGTCAATCTGAGCGTATAAATAAGAGAGACACATTTAAAGGATGGTGGACTGTAAACAGAGTGGAAACATGTCGGCCGTGTCGTTGTACAGTTACCTAACATAACTTCAGCTTGTTACCTGCATGTGTGGAACCAGCTGACAAAGACAGAGCAGCAGCCTGTCAGACACTGGGGACAGCGTTTCCTGCTCCTTGTTCTGGGGGGCGGACCTGGATCCTCCCTGAATGGGCAGCATCACCCTAAGAAGACTCTGTCGAAGGAGCGCGTGCTCGGGTTGCCTGTGCGGTTGGCAGTATAGGTACCGAAGGAAGGGGGCCAGCATGGTGATATAAGCCTCTTTATCTCTGTAACGCACACACACACTGGAGTCAGAAGAACCTCTGAAAATATATCATCTCATAATGTCCAGTTGTCTTCAAAGACAACAACATAACAGGATACGACAGGAGCCAGTAAGACCTACCTGTCAACAGCTTTCTGGATAAAGTCATCGATCTCGAACAGCAGAGCCGGCCAGCAGTCCTCTCTGTTCTCCAGGGCTGTGACGTACGGGTGAGGGCTGCTCCTGCAATGGACGGGTCAGTGTCCCAGCTCTGATTCAAGTTATGCTCCCAACAAGCCACTGAGTCAGTCTATTACAACGAAGACAAACTAAGAAGGCCTAAATCCACACAAGACCTGTCGCCTTCCTCCTCTCACCCCAACCAATCACAGCACATGGCCCCGCCCCTCCCTGAGCCTGCTGGAGGTTTCTTCCTGTTAAAAGGGAGTTTTTCCTTCCCACTGTCGCCAAAGTGCTGCTCAAAGTGGGTCATATGATTGTTGGGTTTTTCTCTGTATTATTATAGGATATACTGTACAATATAAAGCACCTTGAGGCGACTGCTGTTGTGATTTGTTGCTGTATGAATAAAACTGAATTACAAGTTCTCCAAAGAACAAACTGTTAACACTAAAAACTACTGACGGTGTTATTTTAAAGCATCCACCCTTTACTATTGGCCAAGTGCTACACATCGTCACTTTTGCAGAATGCAGTCACATAAATAGTCCTCCAACATCCGTACTGTTTCCACACAAACTGGACTTATACACCCACTCCCACAGTGACAATCTAAAGGCAAAGTGTCACATAGCTGCCACCTATGAGGATGAAAGCATGCTTAAAATATCGTGTACTCACACGTACCTCTAACCAGAGTGGAGTTTGAGAGACTAAACGTTAGCAGTTCCACACACACTAATGCATCCACTGATACCATTATAGATCCAGCCTCCGTGTTTCCAGTCTTCACACGACGTAACCTGTTTGACCACATGTGTCACCCTTCAGCACGCCATTTCCAGACCCTGAGTTTTAATACAGCGCCAACTCGTCAGCCTATCAGAGCACTCCCCACGTTTCAGCACAAAGGAAGCAAACAATCAGGAGTTTCTTCTATTTATTGTGACTCAAAGTCTGTTGGTGTTTCAGAACTCTGGCAGGCAATTTGGACAGGGGAGATCTTTCTGTTGCACCGCTGATTTTTATACGGATGTTCACGAGTGTCTTTGCCTTTGAGGTGAAGTCTGCATTCATCCAGAGGACAGATTTTATACACTAAAAAGAGGAGAGCTCACTATATTGTGACCAAACATCACTTTTAATGTTAAAACCCTGTTGGTTCTTACAGCAGCCCATCACTGCAGCCACAGCACCGTCTGTCACTCTGTCCGCACTCATGAACAACACCCACAGATACTTAAACGCCTCCAACTTGGGCGCCAGCTCGTCCTTGACCTGGAGTGGCTGCTCCACTGTTTTCAGCTTTGAACCACAGCCTCAGACTTGGAGGTGCTGATTGTCATTCCCAATGTTTCACACGCAGCTGCAGAATTACTCAAAACAGCATCGATAACAACACCCAGCAGGAATAGATCCGACAGTGATGGCAAAACGGACCAAGCTCCAAAAGTCTTGCTCCATTGCCTCACCAAGCTCCTCGTTCAGCTGAGTTTTTGCTTCAGCTTCTGCAAGAGTTACACTCATCCTGTCGATATCTGCCAGAAGATAGCCAAGCCTAACAGGACGCTTCAACCTGCTGCTCCTGAACCTCCAATGTCTATCTTCTGATTCAGGGATTGCCACCAACACATCAAAGTCCCCCAGCAGGACTATGGAGTTGCTAGATGGGGTACCCACCTCACCCAGCAACTCTAAAAAAATACTCTAAACAGCTGTTAGTCACATGTGAACAGATGACTATGGGCACCTGTTCCCAACATGGCGGCACAGGGAAGCACCCGTCCTGTCCACCAGGGAAAACGTCTAAATGCTGATCAAATCAGGGAGATACAAACGTACCCATTCCCTGCCTGCCACCTCTCACTCTTTACATGTAGTCAGTATTTTTCAACACGCACTAGTTTGGGATGCTCATGCTCCAAGAGCCAGTTTATAGCTGGGACTCAAGCACCAGGGCCACGACTGCCACCCCACAGAGCACCGGACCCCCACAGCACTTCAAGTGGGTGATGGACCAATGCTGCCTCTTTGGACTAGCAGTAAGCTACAAGCTATGTGTAGCTTGATAGATTACACAAGACAACATGTATGAACACCTCTAGATATTAGACATGAGATACTTACCTGATAGAATACGGACAGCTGAAGTGTGCATCGCTCTGGTCAGCCTGCATCTCCAACAATCGCCGAATGACTTTTATCAACCCTTGAGTGTGTCTGTTGGATATCAGAGTCAGAATAGCTGAAAAAACTAACAGTCTGAGCGTTTTCTTTGCTTCAAATGTTTTCAAATAGTTACATTATGCTGCACCACGAGGTCAGCGTCCAGATTAGAGAGCATCTGTGGAACAGTGACCTTTAACATTTTCATGTTCCAAAGCTATTTTCTTTACTTCATGAGCCCTGATGGAGAGCAATAACATCGTGGATTTATCCTCAGCACAGACTAAGCTGTGACCTCCATGTGTCCAACTCGGTTTGTAGACTGTCAGTCGGGTCCCTGCACTGGAAGCATTGACTCCGTGTTACACACTGGTAGCTGGAAAAGAAGGCGACTGGACTTGATTAAGTTTTAAAGATGTTTCCTTCTTATACAAGGTGGAGAGACCCACATACTTAAACCCTACAGGGCGTTGCCCTCCTTGGAGATGGTCATCGAGCTATTTGTCATGTGCGTCGTCACATGACTATAAACAAAAGCGTAGGT
Organism: Simochromis diagramma; assembly: GCF_900408965.1. NCBI lineage: Eukaryota > Metazoa > Chordata > Actinopteri > Cichliformes > Cichlidae > Simochromis > Simochromis diagramma. The sequence continues at coordinate 541,572 of NW_024386899.1, forward strand.
CATTGTCAACACCAAGGGTTAAGGGTTGAACCACTATGAGACCTCACTGCGACCCATCATGTGACCTTTGAGGTCACCTGAGGCGAGGTGTGAGGGGGCCTTTAAAGGGATCTAAAGACTGAATTCGTAACAGTGGACATACACGGCCTTCTTCATGCCTCTTCTCAGTTCCCAGTGTTAGCATTCTCGTGCTAAAGAGAGCCTTCTTTGTCCTGCTGATACACAACCTCGTCCTGCTGAGGTCCGTCTTTCATGTTGTGCCTTTGTGCAGCGGCTGTAACGCTGCATGGATGCAGGTTACAGAGCCTCTGTCAGACTCATTGACAAACAGCTGAGCTTTCTGAGGCAGGATCGTGGCGTCCAATAACTGCGTGTTGCATACCTTGCAGAAGGCAGGAGGTTGAGGACACCATTGAGGATGTAGTCCAGGTCTGCATGGCCCTGGTCCACCAATAACACCAAGGTGTCACAGCACGCTGAACACACCACAGCACAGTCACTGCAGCACTGCTGCCACAAAGCTTCCAGTGCTGGGCCCTGAACGACAACAGTGATGCAGTCAGAGTTTCAGAAGTTTAACAAGACTATCTGTGCCATTTCCACACATGCACTGAAGCCCTGAATGAAAACGGACAGAGACAGAGGTGCAATCTGTCCCACTCAGTTCAGCCACTCAGCACTGATTCAATCCCACAAGGTTTGATTCAATTTGGACTCAGACAGTCAGAAATATTATAACTATGCTCGTTTCTCAGTGCATATCCATATTTTATATCTGTGTATAAAAACAAAGCTGACACTGTGAGATCAGAGGTGTCAGCCTCACAGCAGATGTGTCAAAGTCACTGAGGATAAAACACAGGACCACATGAAGCAGATGTTCCTGCTCTTTTATACTTCATGTAACTAAAGAAATGATCACATGTGACTCTTACAGGAACTCACCTGAGCACAGGACCAGGTGATCTGCCCATCTGACCCTTTTTCCTTTAAGACAGCTGCAACAAGACTTCTCACCGTCTGCAACACAAGAAATCACACTTCTGTACATTATTCACAATAACAACGAGAGGAAGAGAAACCAACACTACAGAGTGAATGAATGAATGGATGAATGGATGGATGAATGAATGAATGAATGAATGAATGAATGGATGGATGGATGGATGAATGAATGAATGAATGAATGAATGAATGAATGGATGAATGAGCCCACAGGGACCTGAGTCTGTGTGTTCAGTAAAACCTGCCTCCCCTCTACATAAACATATTATACACACGAGTGTGAGCGACTCAGAAACCCTCGTGGTTGCCAACAAACATACAAAGTAACTCTGTGTCTTGGATCTTGTTACACTGTAAACTCACCTCCTGTCTCTTTAAAATCCTCCAACAGCTGCACACATGTATCCGTGCACCTTACAGTCATGTTACTCTATCAAATAGTTACGTTACTCTTTACTCCGTCTTATCAGGAGACTTTTTTATGAGTGTTGCTGAATTCCTGTTAATGGTAGAGATTTTCTGCCTGTGTGAGCTGCTAGTTTACCTCTGTCAGTAACAAATCACTCGTACCTGTGGAATCTCTGCAGACAAGGGAAGGATCATTTGTATCATTCGGATGGGAGGAGTCACAGAGCAGAGTCCGCCTCTTACCTGGGCTTGTATGACGGGGCTGGGGAACTCGAGCCGCGTCTTTAAACTCTCCATCATGTCACTGGATCACACCTGTGAACATCCAGAATCTCCATTAGAACAAGAGGAGGAGGTTTGATCAAAGTAAAGACAGCTTTGCTGTTGAACTACAGATGATCACATATCAGGGAAATCAGACTTTAGCTCAGGGATGAGCTAAAGTCTGATTTAGCTCATCCCTGAGCTAAATCAGATAGAGCACTCCCTCCTCAGACTGCAGCCTTATATACACAATGATGCTGTTTCTAAGAGTTTTAGGGCCGAGCACAACAGCCTCTGTCTGGATTTAGAAGCAGGAAATTAGAGGTCACCAGGTCTTTTAGGTCTCTGTGATCAACAAATCACAACAACAGTCACGTGAAGGCACAGACCACGAAGTACAGAGAAAATCCCACTAACCGCTCAACCCCAATGAGCAAGCCCTCGGCCACAGCAGGAAGGAAAATCTCCCTTTTAGCCAAAACAGACTGGAGGACGGGCAGACGTCTGACCGACTGATGGAGAGGGAGGGACTCACATGGTGGATACTCATCTCTCACAGACGGTGAGAGGACAAAGACAAAAGTGTCACCTCATATCAGGCGGCACCTCCAGGGCTGAAAACTGAAACCTGTGCAGAAGTGCCAAAAACTGCAATTCCCCTAACGGCCTCTGGAGCCTGCATCCAAAAGTGAGACAACCCCAACAGCCCCCTATATGAGCACTGTCACAGTTTACAGCTGTAGCTTTTTACCAGGCCTCACCTCTGCCCATCCAAGTGACCCACCTGTGTCACACACACTGTGAAGCTAAGCAGTGTGTCACTATGAAAGCTCCTGCTTCTTCCATGGTTTATATACACATGCTGTGTGGGTCTGTGTCTGAAGGAGCACAATACATTGGGACGCACACTCAGTGTCCCAAGTGTCACTTTCAAACTATAAAATACAAAAATAAAATCAGCAGCGTTGCTCTGTTGGTCTCTAAGAGGACATCAGGCTAACATCTACTGTTATTAAATTAGTGCGATGCACCATGATGAGCTGCACTCACACTGATACAGCCACATAGTACGAGACGGCTCAAATAATTAATCAGGAGTAATCCCCCAGATATATAACAACGCTCAATCTGGAAATGGCAAAGCCGACCAGCCAAGACAGAGCAGCATGTTTATGAAGTGTCCCACAAGAAACACGTCAGAGAAACCAGGAGAGGAACTGTGGTGTTACATGATGAGTGGGTGAATACAGCTGTTAAGGGTCACTGAGTGAAGGATGCAACAGGAGTTAGACCTGCTCTGGTGTCTGTTTTGGAGATGGTGACAATGACTTCAAATTAAAATCTAAAACCCAGCTGGATGTGTCGTAGTGGAAAATGTTCAGTTTGTCTTTAGAGTGACTGGAATGGACGAGGAGGGCCAGCTCAGGGTGAACCTGAGACCAGGTGACAGACCTGGATCCTCGGGACCAGGTGAGAGGAGGCAGATGAGTTGCTATGGAGACACTAAGAGGAGAAACCGGAAGAAGGAGAACGAGCTACTATCTGTGGCGTTTCCATCAGAGCCGCTGCGCAGATCTACCCTGCAGGGCTTCCGTCGTGATGTTCGTGGCAGGAACACTGCATTGTCTCTTGAAACTACACCGTTAGCTGGGTGACATTAACGGCGAGATGTGTGAAAACTGCAGTTTTCCAAGTGACAAGACTTTTGTTAATGAAGTGAGTGAAAATAAGGTTGATTTGTCAAAGCGGTTTCCTGCGGTGCGCAGCTCGTCCTGGTGTTTCCTACATTTCCCACAGGCGCTTCACCACGAAGCTTCCGTACACACGAGGCCATCCACAGTTATCTGGTGATCGTAAGACGGAGAAAACTAAACTGTAAAGTCGTCCGGACACAACTTAGCACCGAACAGGACCTGCTAATAGCAGCTTAGCATCAACACAAGCTAATGCTAACGTGATACAGCTGACGGCAGGTTCACTGTAACAGATACGCGGCTGTAACTGTAACTGCAGCAGGCTAAGAAAGACTAACGAAGCTCAGTTAAAGTTATACACGTTCAAAAAACTTTACCTCCTCCATCCAGCAGAGCCGCGCGGAAATACGGCGAGCAGTGAGGGCCAAAAAGGACAGGAAACCGCCTGTCTCACGCGATTACGTCACAGACATGCACAGCACGCGCAGGCTGACTTCATATTTTCGGCACATTTAATAGAGCACTGCAGTTATTATTATTATTATTATTATTATTATTGTTGTTGTTGTTGTTGTTTCTTGTTGTTAATATTATTTTATGACAAAATGTTGACACACTGTGTGAAATGTAAATAAAATTGGATGGTTTGTAAATCTCATGAACCCATACTTTACTCATAACGCAACATAGAAAACAAATGAGCTCATTGTGAATTTGGTGGCAGCAACATCCCAAAAAGCTTGCAGCATGGCCATGTTTCCAACATCACCTCTACTTTCAACAACCGCCCATAAACACCTGGGAACTGAGGAGACCAGGTGCTGGACTTTTGGGAGAGCATCATTTTTGTCTGATGTAAGGGACAGAGCTGCTCAACAGTCCTGCGGCTTTTCCTCTCGTGATGTCACAAATATCATCAAATATCTGGTGCAGAACTTGCGGTCTTCCACTACAAAGCCCTGCTGTAGTGTGCAGCTTAGCAACATCCTTCATAAACATGTAAAAGACATCATCTCCATGGGAGCACATGTTGCTCTAAAACCTGTGTACATAATTCAGTCTTGGTTCCTTTCCAAATGTGCAAGGTGCCAATTCCATAGGCACTGATCTAATGCCAACCATCAGAGATGCAGCCTTTTTAAACACTGATAACAAACTTCAGCTCAGACATGCAAAGCGTCTCATTACAGACGATTTACAGCCGGCGAGCCTTCAAAGTCTTGGGTCTGAGATGAGTCCGTAAGACACCACGTCGGCCGGTTTGGAAGCACGTCGCGAGGCTCCAAACGCTCCACCAGACCGCCGACAGGTCTCGCACACCACAGCCGCTCTATCACGTGACACATACTGCTCCTATGTGGTCATGTGTTGGGTTACGCCATGTCGCAAGTTTTCTGAGGAGCTTTTGTGATATTTAGTAGATCGGATTACATCTTTTTTTATTTATTACTTATATACGATCCAGTAATTTAGGTCAGTATCGGACTGATACTGATATGCAACATCGACTCGGTCCATCTCTAGTCCAGATGGCTTTTAATGAGCCTTATAAAATAAACACAGTTTAAAAACATCTGGCAACTAAATCAAGGGTAGCCTGAACTTACAGTCACTGAACACAGCAAGTGTCCCTGCTCTCAGATACAAAACCTGCCTATAAAAGTTCAGAGTAATGAAATCAGCAGCACTGATTCTATCACTTCTAGTCTCACACACCACTTGTGCATTTCTGTTGTTTTGGTTCACATTGGTTGATTTTCTGCTGTAAACAACTAATGAGAACATTTTCTAAACCTCTGAGTGTCCATCAGGATCCTGTAGAAACAGCTTCCATGTCAAACATTAATATTCTGGATTCTGTTTAGAAAGAAATTTTTTTTTAGAAAATTCTCTAAAGAATTCAACATCTGTTTTGTTTTCTGCTATTTATTTAAAAAGTCACTCTAGCACAGATTTCTTTAGTCACATGTCTTTCTGTGTCTTCCATACAAACATTAAACATGCAAACACTCAACACAGCAACACTGAAAGCATCCGAGTGTAACTGTCATTCAAATCAAACTTTATACACAATTACAACATGGAACAAAAGACAATCTAAACATTAAAACACTCCAACCAATGAAGAATCAAATGAAACCAATCACAATCAACATCAAAATATGATCATGGAACAATAGAAGAGACATATCATACAATTCATACATGTGAAATCTTTGGGTTCAATAACCTTCAATCTTTCTTTTAAATTACATTTAAATTTCAGCTGGTTGCAAAGAAATTAATCAGAAATTAACCTCAATGAATCTGCAGCTTCATCAATGTGATGCTGAGTTTCTGACTGAGATTCAGTCTGAACATGTCTGACTCTGTGAAACAGTCAGAGTGTTTCTCTAACAGCAGGAGCCTCTTTACACTCAGCTTCACACAGACGAGCTGAGGAACGATCAAGCAAACTTCTTCTTCTGTCATTTTTAACAGCAGCTTGCATCCAAAGATGTTGCACTACTGCCATCTCCTGGCTTTTACTCGTACTTCTCTTCCAGATCCTCAGATCCTCTCGATGACATCAGTATTTCTCAAAAATGAAAAACCACTCCTTTCACCTCATCAGGACTTAACTGATTAACCACTTTTTCAAACGTAAGTTTCATTTCACCACCAGTTCCCACCCTCAACACTCTCCTTTGACTTCTATACTTCAACTAATAACCACATGTTCAACCGTCTCCATAGCATCACACCATCACATAACCCAGTCGGATGTTTCCCCATCATAAAAAGAGAAGCATTCAGAAAGCAATGACCTGTTTGTATTCTCCTGCTGCCTATTTAACCCACTACTCCTCTTAACTTCTAGTGTGTTTTGTACCCCATGTCTCCCTTTTGTTCCATTATCCCATGCCATTCTCCAGAAGTTCTTACTTTGTGTCCAAACTATTCTTTTCCCTCAGATTTCAACAATGGTATCTGCACATCTATGTCTACTTTTTTAACAGCTGCTTTAGCCAACCTATCTGCTCTTTCATTACCCACAATACCTCTATGAGCCAGAGTCCACATTATCACTATATGTTTATTTTCTTCAGACACTCTATGATGAGCAAAAGGACGTCAAACAAAATTTACTTTCACAATGAATCACTACATATTATTACTTTTGAAATTCTGCTGTCTATCATTCTACAGCCAACAGTGTGACATATAACTCAACTGCATATATACTCAGAAGATTTGATGTTGTTTTTGCAATCTTGAGCCTTAACTGCAGAATTACCACTGCTACACTTGTTGCTTCAGGTTTGGGATCTTTCGACCCGTCTGTATACACCTGTAAATAGTTCATTATAAAATTCTTCAATTCAATTCAATTTTATTTATACAGCACCAAATCACAACAGCAGTCGCCTCAAGGCGCTTTATATTGTACAGTAGATACATAGAAAAAAAACTACAATCATATGACCCCCTATGAGCAGCACTTTGGCGACAGTGGGAAGGAAAAACTCCCTTTTAACAGGAAGAAACCTCCAGCAGAACCAGGCTCAGGGAGGGGCGGGGCCATCTGCTGTGATTGGTTGGGGTGAGAGAAGGAAGACAGGATAAAGACATGCTGTGGAAGAGAGACAGAGGTTAATAACAGATATGATTCAATGCAGAGAGGTCTGTTAATACATAGTGAGTGAGAAAGGTGACTGGAAAGGAAAAACTCAATGCATCATGGGAATCCCCCGGCAGCCTACGCCTATTGCAGCATAACTAAGGGAAGATTCAGGGTCACCTGGTCCAGCCCTAACTATATGCTTTAGCAAAAAGGAAAGTTTGAAGCCTAATCTTAAAAGTAGAGAAAGTGTCTGTCTCCTGAATCCAAACTGGAAGCTGGTTCCACAGAAGAGGGGCCTGAAAACTGAAGGCTCTGCCTCCCATTCTACTTTTAAATACTCTAGGAACAACAAGTAGGCCTGCAGAGCGAGAGCGAAGTGCTCTAATAGGGTGATATGGTACTACAAGGTCATTAAGATAAGATGGGGCCTGATTATTTAAGACTTTGTATGTGAGGAGCAGGATTTTGAATTCTGGATTTAACAGGAAGCCAAAACAGGAGAAATCTGCTCTCTCTTTCTAGTCCCTGTCAGTACTCTTGCTGCAGCATTTTGGATTAGCTGAAGGCTTTTCAGCGAGTTTTTAGGACTTCCTGATAATAATGAATTACAGTCGTCCAGCCTGGAAGTAATAAATGCATGAACTAGTTTTTCAGCGTCACTCTGAGACAGGATATTTCTAATTTTAGAGATGTTGCACAAATGGAAGAAAGCAGTGAAGTGAGATTAGTGCTGTAAAACTTCCATAACACTGAACAGATGCCACCACAGATATGTTGAAATCTCAGTCAAAACTAGCAAAAACAAATGAAATCCATGAATCAGAAATGCTGATTGTTGAACAGATAATTCAGTCTGTACATGAGGAGGATCCACTTTAGACTAAACTAGATACAGGAACACAGGAACCAGGGCACAGTGTAAATCCAGGACCTCTGTGTGCAACAGCTGACCTGTATGAACACAAAACTGTTAAGTTGAAATGTTAAATGTTTGTCATTTTTATGTTTACCATTTGTACATAGTTTTAAAGTATTCTTTTAGTCCTCCCCTCCCCAGATCCTTAAGATTCTGGGAGGGGGGGTGGTAGTGTTTTTTATCACAGGAACACCCTTGTTTGATGTTGGCAAACTTCCTCCCTCAGATGCCTCCGACTCTTATTTTTTATTTCTTTGACTTTTTATTTTATTGATTCATTTCTTTATTTTTACATTTTAAAAAGTGTATTTGTCTGAATGAACTAATCCCCATTTCCCATGCTTTGTGTCACTGGTCATACTGGGAACAGCCATAGAAAATGTTTGTAAAGAAGAAATCTTCAACATGAGCAGATTCTCAGGCGATTTCTGTTTCCTAACCATTGTTTCAGTGCACACGTCCCATCACTACATGTGTGTTAAAGATTTCTCTGGGATCAAAATCATCCACTGACAGTTATCAGTACAAACAGGATGCAGAAATCAAAAGTTCAGACTTCAGAGTTACTAAAACAGAGATCTGAGGAAAACTGGTTCTTCACACGACGTTTCATGTGTGAACAGCAGAGGTGGTTTCATTTTCACATGTAGGTGTTGCAGTGAGGATTGCAGGGAGACATTTGCTGAATAGCTGCAGCTCTGCTCCTGTAGACTGCCTCTGAATGTGTGTGTGGTGATAAAGTCACTTTAATTAAATGTCACCTGTGAGGGAAAACTTTGTGTTGACTGAAGAAAGTTCACTTCTCTTTCATTGCAGCTCCACTCTTATTTTTGATGCACTCATTTGTTTAATAAATGATTTCAATGATTTTGCCACAGCTCTGCATTGTCAGGTCGGAGCATGTGTGCTTTTGATGAAATGCTGATATGATGACGCTTGATTGGGGAAAGATTTCCACAGGTGGTGTTGTTGGTCTCCTTCTTCCAGTCTTCTTGTTGCTGCCTCTCTCCTCGCCTCAGTTGCTGCAGCTGTATCATGTATGTTGTTATGTTACATACAAAGAGGAATTTGTGACATTAAAGAGTAAAGATTCTTCTAATTGTTTTCCATCTCATCTCCTACTGCTTTAGTCTGTGTGGACAATATATGAGTAAATCATTACCAAGCCAGATTATATTTGGAACATTTCAAACAGAGGACATTACAGTGAAATCTGCTTTCAATGTGACATTTACTTTGATCCTTTAAGACACAGTTTATACATCAGACAAACTGTTTGTAGAGCGATTAAATGTTTGATATTGTTGTTAAAGTTGTACAGATGAGCGTTAATCACCAACAGCTTCATTAATGTGGATGAACTGGACGGTTCCAGGGAAACTATCAGGATCACACGCCTCCAGTGGTCACTGTGAGTCACTACAACTCTGCACATACAATAATTAAGATGAAGATATGTTTGTATTGTAGAAAGATGAACCAAATGTAGTTTGACTCTCTGACAGACGATGGCAAGATAAAAGTAGTTTGTTAAAAAAGACACAAAAATGGTAACAATGAAAACAAATACAAACAACAGCATATCCTGACATGAGGCTCACAGATCAGGATCAGTACAATACGTAGCAACCGACATTGATGTTGCCATGGTGACCGCTGCCATATATAGTGTTTCTGTTACCTCACTTGTCTTAAACATCAACGCTGGCTGTTTGTCATTTTACTAATGAGTCCACTCTCTTCCCTCACTTTCGGCTCTTCCTCGTGTTTGAGCTCCTCTCAGAGAGGATTTAAGAAAGAGCTTTGATGATGGCTGTAGCTCAGGAGATAGAGCAAGGCATCTACTGATCAGAAGGTTGGTGGTTCAATCCCTGACTGCTCCAGCTGGCACGCAAAGTATCCTTGAGCAAGACACTAACCCTCTCTGCTGCATCCATCAGAGTATGAACGTGTTAAACAAGAATCAGTCCATTCACCATGGAAACATCAAAGTAGAAAGTGATGTCAGTTATGATTGGCTGCACAGCTGGATCACATGACCAGGTGAGTGGTACAAATAACAGGAAGCTTCTCTTGTGGCTTTAATAATCATTTGAATTGATAACTTGTGATTTACAGACTGTTCTTTATCTTTTCATTGTCGTCTGAAACACAGAAAAATATCAATGTTGGAAAATATGACATTTATATCTAGTTTCTACAGGATGGTTTAATTCTCCAAAGGCCACCACAGACATGACAAAGTTATTTCATCATTATAATGCACAAAAACAAAAAGCAGGATGAGCCCTGCTGCTCACCAAACTTGTGTTGAAGAATAATTTGTGAATCATTTAGTTTAAAACATCAACTGACTGAATCCATGAATCTCATCATGTGTTTCTGAGTGAAAGACACAGACATGTACAGACTGAACTGTTTCTCTAACAGGTAAGACTAACTACAAAGAGTCAATTCATACCTAAGTGTGCCAAAAAAGTCTGAAATACCCTTCATGAAACCAGTCGATGGAGCCCAGAACCCAAATCCAGGATAAAGAGTTTGAGTGAATGTGGTGTTGAAGGTGTGGAGGTGGATCAGAGAGTCAGAGGAGACTCTGTAGAAGGACAGAGTGCCAGCAGGACAGTCCACATACACTGCTGCTCTGTTAGAGACAGAGGAGGAGGTGGAGGAGATGGATGTTTTTCTGTTATTGTGCCACACAGAGGAATAATGATCAGAGCAGAAAAGACTCCAGGACTGATCATTTCCACCAAACACACACTCATCACTCCTTCCTTTCCTTTTGATTCCTCTGTAACTCACTGATATCAAAGCCCTCCTCGTCCACTCGACCTCCCAGTAACAGCGACCAGTCAGACCATCTCTACACAGCAGCTGTTCACAAACATCAAATCTGTCTGGATGATCAGGATATGACTGAAACCTTGTATGTGTCACCTTCCTGTTGTTGTCACACAGTTGGAGGTTTGTGTTCACTGTGTTTGTGTCGATTGTGAGTTGACAGGAATCTGATGGAGAGAACAAACACAATCCAGCTGCAGTTATTGATCCATCATCTGTTCATTGATTGACCCTTTGATGATGACTCCTGACATGATGAAGATGGTTGAATGTGTGCTGCTTTGTTTTCATGAATCCCATTAAAAACACACTTACACTTCCTCAGACCTGGTCTCAACCATCGGACTCCAGCAGGCTCCACCCTGAAAGGAGGAGGGGGGTCAGAGCAGCACAGTCAGCATGCACACATGGACATTACATGGCTCTCACACACACACTGTTACACACTGATAAAGGAACAGTCCAACATTTTGACACATAAATGTTTAAACTTCAAAAGAGCAAAACTCATAATCACATCACATTTAATCTCCTTTATTAAGCACGATGTCCAGGGAGCATTGACATGTGCCACAGTCAAGGTCCAACACACTGTGACATTCATGCTGTCAGGGAGTGGCTGCATATTAAATGTAAAGACTGGGACTGGGTACAAAAACTGATTCAGTACAGGTAGAGTGCAGCAGCCAGTGCATCACATATTTGAAGCTAATGCAGCGGTCATCACACCACATACTGCTTTCTATGTAAAGGAGCCTTCATTCTCACATTAGGGCTGTTTGTGACCATAAAGTCTGTCTCACAAGGGCAGCCACTGGTCCAGGCGAGGATGCCTCCACAGTGGGATGTCTGAGGGTGCAGACATGGGTGAAGTTAGGACCAGGTGCCAGTGGACCTGTGTACCTCTGGAGAGAGGAGTTATTGTTTCACTCCACCAAAAGCAGGAGAGAAAGATGTTTGTTAATAATCCTTCTAATTAATAAATGCTCTGTAGAGCAAATTTGTTGAAGGTAAACAAACATAAATGATGGAAACAGCATCAACCAATCACAATGCTGCACTCTTGCAGGAGGAGGTTGTGATTTGATGCATGTGATGAATATATTTATTTCTTGTTCTCGTAACAGGAAAATTATCTTTTATTTTTGTATATTTATACTAACATAAGTGCATTTAAAGGCTCGTCATCTTAATTTATTTATTCAGAAATTATATCAATAACAATAATACAGGGAAACCCTGAATTAAATGACACAATTCTTGGTCATTGATGGTTACAGCTAACAGTGTCTCTGGGACCACTTTGGACAGCATTTGACTGAAGTGCTGGTTGGCTGCAGGGCCACCATGAAGGCTCTTTCTGGAGCTCTCAGTGCTGCAACACATATCCTGCAGTGCAGGCTGCAGGGTAACAGGACCAGTGGTTGTTAATGCTACATCCACTTTACAATCAAAAACAACCACTAGTCTGGGCCTAACACCCAACCGGTGACCCGGTTACCTCCACCAGCTCCATCCCTTTGTTTCTTAATCTCTTCTTTCTGTTGGAATGATTATTTCTTATTATAATTTGAATTTCGAGGTTGAGCGACCAAAGTTAATTCACTTTGACTGCATTCTATTTTTCTGTTGTTTTCTACTAACTATCATCACAAAGAAGATCAATTTGATATTTTAGCAGAAACAAGTTTCAGTAGTAAACGCTCAGAAGCAGCAAACTAGCAGTGCAAAATAGCCCATTTTAGTAGGCGGCCAGTTAAGTTGAGTTACATAGTAATCCATTTACTTTTACTAATATTTGTTTTCTAAGCTGGGGAAACAACTTCCCCCTGATTCTAGTTTATGCTGGGCCAGGCTAAACATGTCCTGGACATGGTCTCTGCACACAGATAAAACTTAAAATAAATAAAGAGAGTGAAAATGTCAGTTCCTTTCCAGAGATCAGTTTGAACAGGCTGCACCGTTGTTGCTGACACAGATTTTGTCCTTTGAGACCCCATACAGACATCTACTGTTTAAGTTAGACCAGAAATGTGTGATTGTTCATATAACACTGGTTTCCAGCATTAAGTAATCAGACAGAGCCAGTTTCCTCATCTATCAGACACTGTTTGTGGCTGTAACGGCCATCTACATACCTCAGAGTGTCCAGTCTTAGCTGCTCAAGCATCTTCACTGCTGCCTCTCCTGGGTTATTGTAGCTCAGGTCCAGCTCTTTCAGATGGGAAGAACTGGAGCTAAAAGCTGAGACCAGAGACTTGCAACCTTCCTCTGTCACCAGGCAGCCTGACAGCCTGCAGACATGACAAATACTCTTAGAGAAGAGAGAAATAGCTAAATGCAAACAGGAAATTGCAGCCAAAAATGAAACAGGAGTTAAAAATAGCCATTAGTCAATCTAAACCTTAGATTGTAAACCTCTAAACCTCATCTACTGAACATTTCAAGAACGCTGACCTGAGTGTTTCCAGTTCACAATATGGACTTTTCAGTCCAGAAGACAACACTGTCACTCCAGAGTCCTTCAGGTCATTGTTACTCAGGTCAAGCTGTCTCAAACTAGAGGGCTGGGAGCTGAGTAGTGAAGACAGAGTTTCACAGCTTCCCTCTGAGAGATTACAGACACTCAATCTGAACAGACAATAATGAGAAAAATAATAATGTTAAACTTTCTGGTCTGAACCTTTGAAAAAACATGATCTAGACAAAATATCATCTCTATAGAGGTTAAATCATGTGGAGGGTTAATTAGTAATCAATAATCGATCAATGAGTCATCATTAAATAATTTATTAAATGTCATTAATGAATTAAGTTCAAAATACTTAATAAATTAAATATATAAATAATTCATTTAATGCCAAGTAATTTCATTTCAAACATTTCCACTAAATTAATTAAAAATTTAAGGATTTTTAAATAAATGTAATTAATCAATTAATAACACATTTAATTAAGTATTTAAGAATCTATTTATTTAACTCATTTGGGCCCTTCCAGCCCTGCAGCTGTGCATGTGCTTACATATCCACTGGTATGTATCCTACAGGTATTTTCACAGCAGTGCTGCTGAACATTAAATGACCAGCAGATGTCAGTTCTTCATAATAAGCAGTTAAACTTTGTGTGATCTGCCTTTGGGTGAAGCAACAATTGGACACATTCACAGAGCTTTACCACACCATCACTAGACAACAATGGAATTATTTTAACTAAAAACAAATAATCAGAAAGTCTTCTGCCTGGTCTCGTACCTCTGTGTTTCTGTAACATGAATAATGAGCTGAAATTCTCCTCACGACACCACCGATCAGCTCGAAGGGCCCTCGAGTTTACCTGCATGCATCCTGTTCACCTGTCAGCTGTTTACCACCTGCTGCTTATTCAGGAAACACGCCCACATTACCTGGTGACAGTCACAGTTTAATGTGGGCTGCTGTTTGTCAATATAAAATAATTTAGTTCCAATATTGTGCACATAATTTGCAAATGTACAGTATTATTTGGACCATAAGGTGCACCAGATTATAAGGCGCACTGTCGATTTTTGAGAAAATTAAAGGACTTTAAGTTTGTTAAGTTTCCTCAGCGCACAGCTGCTGGAGCCTGTGTTTACCCTCAAAGTGACCGATTTGGGTTTACCTGATGCTTTAAACAGGATTTGGGCTATTTGCATTTAAATTAAACAGATTTATTGACAGACATCAATTAAATAAGTAAACGTGTACCTCAGTAATATAGTTCTGCCACTTATCTGCTCTAATGACTGGAAATCTGATGTCCAGTCACCAGCACAGCTCACTCACTTGCAGTCACTTACTTCACTGTTTTTGCTCCTGAGCAAATCAGTTTGTTTTAGATTAAAGTTGTTTCATAACTGCATAATTTTACTGAAGTTCAATGTGTCAGCGGAGCACATGTGGGACTGAACCATTCACCTGTCTTAATTATCTGATGTTTATATGTGTTACACTTTTTTAATCTTTAATTTTAAATTGAAAGTAACATTTAAAAACATTTGGTACAATGTGGAAAGAGGAAGAGTATTTCCAGCAGGAGCAGAAACGTCTGACTCAGCATGACGATGCTGTTGGTGGATACTGAAGAGCTCAGCCTGTCAAGACAGGATTAGGTTATCGTTTTTAAAAATGTTTATTCAGGACTTCCGGTTTATGTGACTATGGCGTAGGTCACACTGGGCGCAGCTCCTGCAGAGTCTAGTTATTATCTAGCATTTCCAGGCACATTTTGACGGTTTTTTTTTTTGTATAGTTCCGAGACAAGACTGTTTTTGCTTTTTGTGTTTAGAATGTGGCGTAAGGTTAATAAGAGCGCAAGCACCTCTCAGCGGAACTTGCGGCCTGCTGCTAACACTGCATCCCCGCCTCGTGGTAAAACTTCGCCACTGCCTGGGTCGCCCGACACGCCGCTCGTCGATACGGAAAGTTCACAAAGGCTGAACTCCTCTCTGAACTTCGTGAAGAAATTTCAGCACTGTTTAAAAAGGAACTGACGGCAGCGTTTGCGGAGAATCTCATGTCTATCAGGTCCGACATACAGCAACTAAAAACGGACCTTTCCTCAGATATAACTACCATGCGGCAGGAATTCGCTGGCCTCAGAAGCACAGTTACGGAGATGGAACAGTCTCTCTCCACATGCACGGATGATATTGTCCAAGCCAAAGTGGATGCGATGTCAAAGGAGTTTGCCAAATTGGAGAATAAATGCGAGGATTTGGAGTCCAGGTCTCGCCGCAATAATATACGCATTGTTGGTGTGCCAGAGGAGAACATCCTGTCTGCGACAGATGTGTCCGTGCTGTTGATGGAGGCATTTCAGCTTGGGAAGGAGCCGCTTGTAGACAGAGCCCACCGAACTTTGGCCCCCAAACCTAACACCGGTGAACGTCCCCGCGCTATGGTTGTGAAACTGCACTATTACGCGGACTGTGCTAGGATCCTCCAGAAGGCCAGGGAGCTGCAGAGGGTACAGATAAATAATATGACCATTTCTGTGTTCCCCGACTACACCGCTAAGACAGCACGGGCCCGTGCGGCTTTCAATGAGGTCCGTCGCCAGCTTTGCGGCATCCAGGGAGTCCGATTTGGGATCCTCTATCCGGCAAGGCTACGGATCACTTATCAAGGAATGCAGCGCGACTTCGTCTCGCCAGATGAGGCCAAGGAATATATTAAGACAATAACCACGCGATAAAAATATAGCGGGACAATGTTTGTTTGTTTGAAATAGTGAATGATCCAAATCCAAACATCGGTGTGGTAAGCTAAGTTTGTTACTCTGCCAAACACTTGTTTTGTTTTACCTGTCTAATAGTAAAATATAATTGTGTTATTTTTGTTTTATTTGTGCCTTTTAATCTATTGAGAAATGACTCTGTTGGAGCTTTGGTTTGACACGGTTCATTTCGTAGTCGGGAGCGTTTTTGTTCAGATTGCTCCGGGTGGGAGCATGCACTGCCGTCTCCATCGTTTGGGGATGGGGGCTTTTGCTGTGCAGGGGGGAGGCGGGAGGGTGTGTTTGACGTGTTATTATTATTTTTATTCTGAAGCTGTACTTCTGTTGTTGTGGGTTTGCTTACAAAGCAAACCCACAACAGTGTGTGTGAGTGTGTTTTTCCCACTTGTTCTTTTTTTGGGGGTGAAGAAATAAGTATTTTCTCTTTTATCTTTCTGCAATGATCAGCACTTCAGGTCAGTCCTTAGGCAATAGTGGTATTAGATTTTTAACTTGGAATGTCAAAGGTATGAATAGCCCAATTAAACGATCTAAAATATTCTCGCATCTTAAACGTTTAAAGAGTGATGTAATGTTTTTGCAAGAGACCCATTTGCGAAATAGGGATCATCTTAGGCTCAGGTGCCCATGGGTGGGACATACTTTCCATTCAATGTTTAATTCAAAAGCCAGGGGGGTGGCGATCTTAATAAACAGAAGGGTACAGTTTACAGCCTCTGAGATTAAAGCTGACAAAAACGGGAGATATTTGGTTGTTGTAGGCACCATGTACAATGTACCCGTCCTCTTAGTCAATGTGTATGCGCCGAATTTTGATAATCCAGGTTTTACAGATGCACTTTTGAGTAGTCTCCCTTCCCTTGATACTCATCTTTTGATATTGGGTGGTGACTTAAACTGTGTTATTGATCCTGCCTTAGATCGCTCGAATCCTCGGACCCAATCCTCTATGTCCAAGCCTATTTCAGAGTTTATGTTTCAGAATGGTTTTGTAGATCCCTGGAGGTTTTCTAACCCTACTACCAGAGCGTACTCTTTCTTTTCTCAGGTACATCAGTCCTTTTCGCGGATTGATTATTTTTTTGTGGACGGTTCCCTTATCCCAAAAGTACTGTCATCTACATATCATCCTATTGTCATTTCCGATCACGCACCACTTAGCGTTGACATCAAGCTCATAGCCCAGTCCTCTTTTTCCTCACCCTGGAGATTTAACTCTTTCCTGCTTTCGGATGAGGGATTTGTTACCTTTATCAAATCCACAATTGATGAATTTATGGTGTTTAACGACAGCGATACTGTTACGAGGTCATTGCTTTGGGAATCTCTTAAGGCATATGTGCGTGGGCAACTAATTTCTTTCTCTGCCCATTCCACTAAAAACCACAAAGCCAAACTTCAAACTTTGACTACACAAATTTGTGACATAGATAGACAGGTTGTTGACAGTCCCACTCCTGATTTGCATAAAAGACGACTTGACCTGCAGACCGAATTTGATTTGCTTTCTACGGCAGATGCTGAACGTCTTTTACTTCGTGCGCGTGCGACTTATTATGAACATGGTGATAAGCCCAGAAGGCTTTTGGCCCATCAGTTAAAACGTCAGGCCTCTTCTCGATTAATTTCTCAAATTAAAGATGCGGCAGGTAACTTGGTCTCTGATTCAAAGGAAGTAAATGAGGTGTTTAACAGGTATTATTCCTCCCTATATGAATCTGAATCTGCTGCTGACGCCTCTGAGGTGGATTCTTTTTTTAACGGTCTTACAATGCCCACTGTCGATCCTGTTATAGCTGAACAATTAGATGCCCCTTTTAGGTTGGATGAAATTGTGCATGCACTCAAGACCATGCACAATAGTAAGGCACCAGGACCTGACGGGTTTTCAGTTGAATTTTTAAAAACATTTATAGACAAGTTAGCCCCACTACTTCTTTCAGTGTATAATGAATCTTTTGAACGTGGTCTATTGCCCCCTACATTGTCTCAAGCACTAATTACTGTTCTCTTAAAGAAGGGTAAGGATCCTACGTCTTGCACCTCGTATAGGCCTATTTCACTGCTGAATGTGGATGTTAAAGTCTTGGCTAAAATTTTAGCAATTCGCCTTGAAAAGGTTCTTCCTACTATTATTTCAGATGAACAGAATGGCTTTATTAAAGGCCGCCAGCTGTTCTTTAATGTCCGCACGCTTTTGAATGTCATTCTTTCCCAACACTCGACCACTAATCCAGAAGTAGTTATCTCACTTGACGCTGAGAAAGCTTTCGATCGTGTAGAGTGGAGCTTTCTCTTTGCGGATTTGGTTTCAAGGACAGATTCATTTCATGGATTCGACTGTTGTACAAGGCACCCCAAGCCAGTGTCTACACAAATGGTGTTTCCTCTGGCTACTTCTCATTGTCACGCGGCACGAGAGAGGGTTGCCCCCTGTCCCCCCTACTTTTTGCTATTGTAATTGAACCCCTATCTATAGCTTTGAAGGCCCTTCCTCATTTTCATGGTGTTTCCCGGTCAGGCCTTGACGTAAAATCGTCTTTATATGCTTCTATATGTTTCTGATCCTTTATCTAGCATACCATCGATTGTGTCTCTATTAAACAAGTTTGGCTCTCTGTCAGGTTACAAAATAAATCTTTTTAAAAGTGAATGTTTCCCCATAAATTCTTTAAGTCTTACACTTAAACAATCTGACATTCCTTTTAGACTTAGCCCTGCCGGCTTTAAATGTTTGGGAGTTAACGTGACTCGTACTTTGTCTTCTCTATACTCTTCCAATTTCTCCCCTTTAATGACTCAAATTCAATCTGATTTTCAGAGATGGAAATCGCTACCTTTGTCCCTAATTGGTCGGATCAATGCTGTAAAGATGAACATTTTGCCTCGATTGTTATTTCTGTTTCAGAGTATTCCTATATTTTTACCTAAAGCTTTTTTCAAAAAGTTAGACCAGCTAGTTACATCGTTTTTGTGGGGAGGGAAACACCCCAGGGTGAGGTAATCATTATTACAGAGACTGACATTTGATGGTGGTCTTGCCTTGCCTAACTTTTTATTTTACAATTGGTCCTCTCATATTCACAAATTGACCCATTGGCTTGAATCTCAAGAACTGCTGTGGTGCAAACTGGAGCGCCTGTCGTGCACTTCCTCATCCTTAGAAGCTTTATTGTTCTCTCCACTACCACTTAAGCCTTCTCATTTCACCCAAAATCCCATGGTACAGTCTAGTCTAAGGATCTGGTCACAATTCAGGAGTCATTTTAAGTACATCTCTGCATCAGTACACATGCCCATCACACAGAACCATCTGTTTACTCCTGGCCTCATTGATGGTACCTATGTACAGTGGAAGCGTCATGGTATTAATACGTTTAAGGATCTCTATAAAGATGGCACTTTCTTAACTTTTTTAGACCTGTGTTCAGAAACAAATCTTCCGGCTACCAATCTATTCCGTTATTTTCAGGCACGGCATTGCACTTCTGCTCTCTTCCCCTCCTACCCTCTTCTTCCAAATGTCCAACCGTGGGAGGAATTCTTATCCCTTAAACCCAATAAGAAGTCAATTATATCTTTAATATATAAACAACTTATGGATTTAAATGTCCATTCAGTTGCTGAAATTAGGGGGGATTGGGAGCGGGGGTTAGGACTAATTTTTTCGGATCAGCAATGGGAGAAAGCAGTATCCAATGTCCGTTATAGTACGTCCTGTGCCAGGTTACAACTTATCCAGTTCAAGGTGTTGTACAGGGTTTACTATTCAAAGTCTCGTCTGTCTGAGATTTACCCACAAGTGATGGATCAGTGTGAGAGATGTCATGCCACCCCATGTGACCTAGGCCATATGTTCTTTCTGTGCCCAAGACTCCATGGCTTCTGGAGTCAGTATTCCGTTATTCTTTCCAAGGCTCTTGGGACCCAAATCTGCATGGACCCTTTTCTAGCTGTTTTTGGGCTTCCAGTCAACACTGGTCTAACCGACCCTACACACTTCAAAATAATAGCCTTTACATCACTTTTGGCTAGATGTTGCATCTTACTCCTTTGGAAATCTTCAAAGCCACCTTCAGTTTCTTTTTGGTTTAGAGATGTGATGTCATTTCTTAAATTGCAAAAGATAGGCCTTGTGGCAAAGGGCAAATACAGAGAATTTTATCGTATCTGGGGCCCCTTCGTAGACTATTGCAAGTCATTAAACGCTCTACCAGCTGATTAATATCATATCCCCCCCTTTTTTTTTCTTGTGTTTGTTTTGGGTTTCTTCTTAGGTTTTGTTTGTTTGTTTTTTTGTAACTAATGTACACTTGTCTCTCAATAAAAATATGAAAAAAAAAAGTTTATTCAATTATATTCTGAGGCCAGTTATCTGGTATAATTTTTGGAAGTCCATTAAAATAAAAATAAAATCAGATGTGTGGTCTTTTGGTTGTTGTTTTTTTGTTCAATAAGCAGATGTTGGTGTTTCAGCAATGCAGTAACTTAAGTTTAAAAGGCTTGTTAGAAACTATGAAACACATCATACAGACTTGTGGACATTAGAAGACATTATGTCTAACAGGCCTTGTACAGTTAATTGAAACAGCAACATTATCTCTTTTATTAAAACATGCATATACACAGGTCACACTGCTTATTGAAAACCCCCCAACAAAGGTCAGATCTTAATCAAACTTTATTTTAGAATACAGTTTAATAATATTTTTTTAAGACAGTTTAATAATTTTTGGAGCAGGCTGATCAGCAGTCTTCACTATCTACAAACAGCATGAACATGCTGTGGTGAAAATTCTCTCTTTCCTCCTTAACAGTCTTTTTAATGTTAGTTTTAATTTAATGCTTGTTTCAGGAGCATAGTCTTAACTTAAAGTAACCATGGTCGGACTTGATTGAAGTAACTCAGGTCAGCCTTTCATGAACCGAAAACTCACAGCTGCCAACTCTAGTTTATGGCTAGACTCAGTTTGTTGAACCTGTGCCTTGAAAAAGGCCCCTGTTTGTCCCTCATGTTTTTTGTTTTCAAATTTTAGACTTTGCTTCTATTGGACTTTTTATCAGTAACACGTGCTTACTTTTTGCAGGAACAGTTGAAACTAACATAAATAAATAACTCCAGAGGTGATAGTCAGCAGGGGGTTTACAAGTTGTGTGCCGCGTTGTCGGCGGTATAAGCTCGACCACTTGCAAGGTGAGCTGGCAGACATCACTGAATTCATCTGAGGTTCATTTTGACAAAGTAAGCAGATATTTAAAGATTATGCCATTACATTCTTGTCTAGAAGATATTAAAGTGTATGTGGTGACACACAAAAAAGGGTAAAGTTTAAGTATAGTTTGGGTCCACACATGTCCAAACCCTGGTGTGTGGGCCTAGTTAGTATTGAGAAATTGTCATGGGACCGGGGTCTGGGTGACCCAGGGCCTGTAAGAAGTTATGGACATGTGTGTTTTTGGTGCTGCTGTCTCCTGTTTCCATGTTTGTGTATCTAGGTGTGTGTGTGGGTGTGACAGCCAGGAGCCTGGCCACACCTCCTCAGCTGCAGATCAAGCCTCATTGGAGGAGCTACTTAGGAGTGTGGTGGAGCTCTCTCCGATGCTGGATCATTGCGTAACTTCATGTTAGTCTCTTGGCAAGTTAGTTAAGGTTAGTCTGCCGCATTGTGGTGTTGCTGATGGCTGCCTCTTTGTTATTCCCCAGGAGGAGTGTGGAGACGAGAGGGCAGCGAGCACGGGGTGCTCAGACACTGAGGAGCGGAGACAAAGAACACTAACACTGGCAAGAGGACATGTCAGAGCCGGGTACTGTCACGGTTCTGGGTCAGTTTTGACCCAGTATTTTGAGTTTTCATGTTTTGGTTTGATGTTGTATTTTTTGGTTATCTGTTTGATCTATTTGATGATGATGTTCTATGTTCCAGCTTATAAGGGCCCGAGCACTGAGAATGCGAAGGCCCTATTGTATCTGCTCTGTTTATTATTCTGGTTTATTTTTAGTTCTGCCCGTGTTAAGTCTGTTTCCTAGTCTGCGTCCTTGTGTATTGTTTCCTGTTTTATTTTGAAGGACTGTGTCTTATATCAGTGTGTCCAGCTTTGCTCCTTCTGTCTCGTTAGCCCCAATTTCTCCCAGCTGTGTCTCCCTCCAGTTACCATTCTCTGATGACCACCCTGTGTATATTAGCCCTGTGTTTTCCTCAACCCAGTGTCGCGTCGTAACCTCAGATTATGCCTGTGTGTTTTTGGTCTCTGCATTCAGTGTTCACTTCATGTTTTGTTTTCATGCCAGCAATAAAGCTGAGGTTTTGAGTTGCATTCTGTTTTCGAGTCCTGTATTTGGATCCTCATCTCCGCCTGCCCGCACACAGAGCCCTGACAGAATTGCACTGGGGATTTATTGTTGTTTGGATTATTTTGCATCACTGTAAATAAATGCACTGACCTCATCAAAGAGTCCAGCATTTGGGTCTTTCCCCTCATCATAGTCTGCCACACAGACCGTGACAGAAAAGCCCAATAAAAGAACGCCCACCAGACCAAAGCAATGGTTTTGACTTGATCAGCATTAACCCCGCCCCCTGACTTTGATGGGTGAAGCTGACAAATAAAATGTATTTATGAACAGCGATGCAGGGCCAGGAGTAGCAACGTGAATTAAATAAATACATCATTAAATAATTCATTAAAATAATTAAAATAGAAAACAAACCAATAATTGATTAAATATGTAATTAACTAATTTGAATTGTACATAAATAAATAATGAAACATTTTAAATGAAATAAAGGGATAATTCATTATTAATATATTTCTTTAATTGATTATGTACATTTTTAATTAATTACTGAAATAATTCATTAGTGATGTATTTATTTAATACAACCATAAAATTATTGCAAGTTTAATCAAAATAAATTTAAGACATCAATATTAAAGGTTAAATTATGATAATGAATACATGCAACTATAACTGATGACATAAAAATGAGGATTTCTTAAGCTAAAGCCAAAGTGCCGACTCACTTGGCATGTTACTCTCAATTGTTTTCCCTAATAACATAATTACACTTTAGCCACAACAGGGCAGCAGCATTAATATAAGTCACATGTATATAAAGGTACAGTGATTATATTACAGTGATTTTGACAAAAACAAAACAGAAGTTGATGGCAGTGTGTTTTTCCATGACAGATCTACCAACCAATCATAAGTAATTTCTCTTGGTAGTCTTTTCCCTGAAGTTCCTCCTTTTGAGAATTGAATAACTTGATCAGATCTCTGTCAAACCCCACTGTTGCAGTTTATCTATCCTGCCCTGTGGTTATTTATCTGTTCATTTCTGACACTTTCTCAACTTCTTGCACAAGCAAATGTAGACTGTTAGCAGCTGATAGTGTAACTACTGTGAATCAGTGAGATTTAACGGGACTAAAAATCTGGTTTGAAATGGTTTTAGACAAAAAACCTTTGAAAGAGATTTCGAAGTAAGGATATGTCAGTATAAAAATAAATGAAGCTTTTAAGTTGCAGATTTCAAGTCAAATAACAAACAACAACATCTGACCTGAGTGTTTCCAGTTTCCAGTCTTCAGTCTTCATTCCAGAAAACAGTGTTGTCAAACCTGAGTCCTGGAGGTTGTTGTTACTCAGGTCTAGAGCTCTGAGCTCACAGTCTTCTAGTGGAAGAGAGGAGGACAGAGCTTCACATGCTCTCTCTGACAGGTTACAGCTATTCAGCCTAGAAAAAGATATAAATCATCATAAATAAAATTATGATAAATTAAATAATAAAACCTTTATAACTTACAGAGCTTTCTTAGAGGCTTTGACCACTGGCAGCAGCCTCAAAAGAGCCTCCTCTGAAGCAGAGTATTTCTTCAGGTTAAACACATCCAGATCTTCTTCTGATGACAGTAAGATGAAGACCAGAGCTGACCACTGAGCAGGAGACAGTTTATCCGTGGAGAGACGTCCTGATCTCAGAGACTGTTGGATCTCCTCCACTAGAGAACGATCATTCAGTTCATTTAGACAGTGAAACAGATTGATGCTTTTCTCTGCAGACAGATTCTCACAGAGCTTCTCCTTGATGTACTGAACTGCTTCTTGATTGGTCTGTGAGCTACTTCCTGTCTGTGTCATCAAGCCTCGCAAACGAGTTTGATTAGTCTTCAGACCCAAGAGAAAACGAAGGAACAAGTCCAGGTGTCCATTGGGGCTCTGTAAGGCCTTGTCCACAGCACACTGGTAGAAGTATTTCTCTGTCTGAGAGCTTGTTTGTTGTTTTTCCAGCTGATTGAGTCCAGAGTTGATGAAGGTCAGGTGGACATGAAGAGCAGCCAGAAACTCCTGAACACTGAGATGAACAAAGCAGAACACCTTGTTCTGGTACAGTTGTTTCTCCTCTTTAAAGATCTGTGTGAACACTCCTGAGTACACTGAGGCTGCTCTGATATCGATGCCACACTCTGTCAGGTCTGGTTCATAGAAGATCAGGTTTCCTTTCTGCAGCTGATCAAAAGCCAGTTTTCCCAGTGACTCAATCATCTTCCTGCTCTCTGGACTCCAGTGTGGATCTGTCTCAGCTCCTCCATCATATTTGATCTTCTTCACTTTGGCCTGAACCACCAAGAAGTGGATGTACATCTCAGTCAGGGTGTTGGGCAGCTCTCCTCCCTCTCTGGTTTCCAGCACATCCTCCAGAACTGTAGCAGTGATCCAGCAGAAGACTGGGATGTGGCACATGATGTGGAGGCTTCGTGATGTCTTGATGTGGGAGATGATCCTGCTGGCCTGCTCCTCATCTCTGAATCTCTTCCTGAAGTACTCCTCCTTCTGTGGGTCAGTGAACCCTCTGACCTCTGTCACCATGTCGACACACTGAGGAGGGATCTGATTGGCTGCAGCAGGTCGTGTCGTTATCCAAAGGCGAGCAGATGGGAGCAGGTTCCCTCTGATGAGGTTTGTCAGCAGCTCATCCAATGAGGTGGACTTTCTTGTTTCAGTCAGGATTTTAGTTTTGTTGAAGTCCAAATTAAGTCGACACTCATCCAGACCATCAAGTATGAACACAACCTGGAAGTCTTCAAGCCTGCAGATTCCTGATTCGTTAGTTTGATTAAAGAAGTGATGAACAAGTTCCACCAAGCTGAACTTTTCCTCTTTCAGCACATTCAGCTCTCTGAAAGTGAATGGAAATATGAACTGGATGTCCTGGTTGGCTTTGTCTTCAGCCCAGTCCAGGCTGTATTTCTGTGTTAAGACTGTTTTCCCAATGCCAGCCACTCCCTTTGTCAGCACTGTTCTGATTGGTTCGTCTCTTCCAGGTGAGGCTTTAAAGATGTCTTCTTGTCTGATTGTTGTTTCTGGTCTGTCTGGTTTCCTGGATGCTGTTTCAATCTGTCTGACCTCATGTTCCTCATTGACCTCTGCAGTCCCTCCCTCTGTGATGTAGAGCTCTGTGTAGATCTGATTCAGGAGGGTTGGGCTTCCTGCTTTAGCGATGCCCTCAAACACACACTGGAACTTCTTCTTCAGTTGGGCTTTAAGTTCACGTTTACAGAGTGGAGCAAATATTTCTGAAGGTAAGAAATTCAGAAAAAAATATTATATAATAAATATCATAGCCTTTCAGTACCCTGAAAGGATGAATGTCTATTGGTCCATTTCTTGAGCTATTAGGAAAGATCAATATTCAGTCTTTAGAGAAATTCTCTTACTGCTCTGCAGATGGTCAGCCATCTCATGCTGCTTAAGTCTCCTCAAGAAGTGGAGTGTGATCTTCAGAAATGCTTCACTGCAGCTCTTTCTTTCATCTTCATCCTCACCTTCAAACATCTCCTCATCCTCCATCTGGCTCTTTAAAATTTCTGGGTGATCTGGACTCAGAACCTTCTGGATCTTCTTCAGCTCGTTCTTCACAAACATGGTGATGTTATCCTCCAGCCGCTGGAAAAGAAGACTATATAAATTACCCAGTGGTAAATGGACTGGTTCTTATATAGCTCTCTTTGATACTCTGTGCACACAAAGCATTTTATACAACATGCCTCATTCAACCAAGCACATTGTTCTATGCTTAAATACTTTCTTTCACACTCTGATGGATGCATCAGAGGGCAGCTTGGGTTTAGTACGTTACCCAGTACATTTGCCAGCCAGGGTTTGATTCACAAACCTTCTGACTAGTAGCTGACCTGCTCACCTCCTGAGCTACAGTCACCCCAATCTGACTGACATCATGGAGCCCAAACTCTGATTTATGTTGGACACACTGACAATCCTCTGGTCCACAAAGTGCAGCAGAGAGGTGACTGAAAAGAACAAATGTAAACGTAGTACTACAAACCATAACCACAGAGTCCAGGTGTGTTTGATGTTGCTGTGCAGACTGACCAGTGGAAACCTCTGCTCTCTGCTGGTCCACTCTGGGGAGGAGTAATGAATAATTAGCTCATGTTATGTCTGTCCACACACAGACACAAGCTAAAGGTCCATGAAGTGATGTTTGGATGGGTTCAGTCAATCAGATGACTGTCATGGTGGAGCTTTGCTAGTCCTGCTGATCCCACTGAGAATTAACAACTCAGTTTCCAGATGTCTGTAGTTTTCTGCTCAGTTTCTTTAGTCCCAACAGCTCTTACCATCTCCTGCATAAAGCTTTCCCTCCATGCTCAGATGCCCTGGAACAAGGTGCTCTCTTTATATCGGTGACTGGTTTAAAGTGACAACTTGCAGTGCTCGCCAACCTTTGTGTCAGCAAAAGTAGTTCTACTGTTTCTTACATTTATTACATTACGATTTGTTACAAATCTCAGTTCACAACTACACAGTCTGATTTACAAGTACAAAATATTTATGACCACAGTTTGAGCCGATGTATGTCCCGAGTCTGTGGACTCAGTGGTTTTGTTTTGATTGTTATTGTCTTTTGTTACAATTTCATTCTGATTAAGATTTTCTAGTTCTGAGGTTTTGGTTTCTGTGTTCCCTCTGTACTGTGTTAGTATTGTGTCTCTGTGTTCACTTCCTGTTTTATTTTGACAGTGCCATGTCCTACGTTAGTGTGTCTACTTTTGCCTCCCCTTGTCTGGTTATGTCCAATGAATCCTGCTGTGTCTAACTTTTCTCATTCCCTGATGGCTCTTTTGTGTATATGAGCCCTTTGTTTTCTCCTGCTTGTTGCTGGTTCATCTGTGTTGTCTCCCCGTGTCTCCGTCTAAGGTTTCAGGTTAGTTTTTTAGTTTTTTCAGTAGAGGTTATCTTAGCTTCTGCACAGGCCATCTCCACTGCACTTCACCGTTTCAATAAAGCTCACTCACTTCACAGCAGTGTCGGCATCTTGGGTCCTTTATTAAATTCAACATGGCTCGCCCCGCTAGCCGTGACATAAGATGTGAAAACAATATCCAAAAAACATGAGGGACAAACAGGGAATAGTTTTAAGGTGCAGGGCCAACAAACTGAGTCTAGCCATGAACTCAGAGTTGATTGAATTAGCATTTTGAATTGGCTGATCTCAGTTACTTCAATCAAGTCTATGTTCACTTTGAGTTAAGATTATACGTGATTAATGTAAAAGAAAAAAGCCATCATCAGCAACTGATTCTGATTTAGCAGGTTTTCAAATCTAAACGGTACCCATCCCTAGCTGGCTGTAGTTACACCTTTACTTAAAAAGCATCCCTAGACCCAGCTGTCTTAGCTAATTATATGCCAATCTCCAACCTGACAATCCTTGAAAGAGTAGTTGGGGGGAGACACTCAGAGGGGCAGTGTGATGATCTTAGATTACAAACTACCGCAGTCAAGTCATTAAGGGAGACAGGATCAAACTGCTCTAAGACAGCTGAGCACACAGGAGAAAGACTCGGATCTGAGGCAGCAGTCGGCGAGACAAGAGCCCTAATAGATAGAAGCTTGTTGTTAAAAATGCTAAAAAATCATCACAAATACTTGGTGAAGAAATGACTTCGACATTATCACGTCAACGAAGAAAGCGATTGAGGACATTAAAAAGTACCTGAGGCCTGTGACTGTTTACTGACACTAAGTTTAAGACAAACTGTGTCTGCAGGTTTTACAGCTTCTTGGTGAGCAGAAAGACAGAAAGTCCTTAAAATCTGTAGAGAAACATACAATCTGTCCTTTTTCCATCTCCTTTCAGCGCGTCTACAGTCACGTCTAAGGGAGCGCGCATGTTCATTCAACCACAGCTCTGATAAATGCTGAGCGCACAGAGTCCTGAACGGAGCAATAGAGTCCAAAATATCAGTGCAGGTAGAATGAAGAAAGTCCGAAAGGTCCTCAACACTTTACCAGCTGGAGTTCATTATTCCAGAGTCCATAAAGGCAGCAGAAAAAGCGGCGCTGTTAGAGCATTAAGCGCTTGCTTTTTACGCGCTGAGGCGCACGGCTTATCTACCGAGCGGCGCATAGTTAGAGTGAACAACACAGGAAGATGATCGGAGATGCCCAAGTCAGATATTTCAGTGACGCATACATCCAGCCCGTGGGAAAGCTCCAAGTCTAGTGTGTGACCTTTTTCATGAGTGGGACCAGTAACCCACTGGGTCAAATTAAAAGAGTCAATAATATTTAAAAAGTCCTTGACCAGAAGTTTAGAGTCACAGCAGACATGGATGTTGAAATCACCAAGGCAGCATCATCAGAAGACATAGCACACCCAGCTCTATCTGTCCATGAAGCCAGATAACACACACCAATGAGTTAAACTGCAGGAATGTCTTAAAGACATAAAGACCTGGATGGCCGCTAACTTTCTGCTTCTTAATTCAGATCAAACTGAGGTTATTGTACTCGGCCCTGAAAAGCCTAGAAATATGGTATCTAAGCAGATTCTTACCCTGGATGGCATTACCTTGGCCTCCAGTAACGCTGTGAGGAACCTTGGAGTCATGTTTGACCAGGACATGTCCTTCAACGCACATATTAAACAAATATGTAAGACTGCTTTCTTCCATTTGTGCAACATCGCTAAAGTTAGAAATATCCTGTCTCAGAGTGACGCTGAAAAACTAGTTCATGCATTTATTACTTCCAGGCTGGACGACTGTAATTCATTATTATCAGGATGTCCAAAAAACTCACTGAAAAGCCTTCAGCTAATCCAAAATGCTGCAGCAAGAGTCCTGACAGGGACTAGAAAGAGAGAGCAGATTTCTCCTGTTTTGGCTTCCCTTCATTGGCTTCCTGTTAAATCCAGAATTCAAAATCCTGCTCCTCACATTCAAGGTCTTAAATAATCAGGCCCCATCTTATCTTAATGACCTTGTAGTACCATATCACCCTATTAGAGCACTTCGCTCTCGCTCTGCAGGCCTACTTGTTGTTCCTAGAGTATTTAAAAGTAGAATGGGAGGCAGAGCCTTCAGTTTTCTGGCCCCTCTTCTGTGGAACCAGCTTCCAGTTTGGATTCAGGAGACAGACACTTTCTCTACTTTCAAGATTAGGCTTCAAACTTTCTTCTTACTTAACGATTAAGTCCCTGTATTCCACGGTTATATGGAAATCAGCCATTATAACTTGTGTCAAATCTACTTGTACCTCACAGTTTTCTAAACACACAGAGAGCAGTAAACCTCAGAGCAGCAGCACATCAGACTGTGCAAAAAATCTAGAAGAGAAAATATTTTGACCCATTTCTAAATGATTCTTGTGACCATGCTGCACCACAACACCTGATCTCTGGTTTCCTCACCTCTTCAATCCCACTTTAATACTTGACTAAACTCATTTTCCTGTTTAGGTGTTGAGGCAAAGCTGCCCATCTACAATGCAGGCAACAGCAAACGGAGCTATTTTTTATTCCCTTTGGGTTTTTTCTACTTTTGTGCTACAAAATGTTCAAGCTGATTAAATTTATTAGAATAAAAGTTCAGATAATTTTCTCATATTAATGTTGGAGGTAGAAATTCAGGTAACTTTGCACAAAAACTGGCAGAAATTTCCTTCAAAGATGGAGTTTTTACTTTAATACTGTGAGTACATTTC
Organism: Simochromis diagramma; assembly: GCF_900408965.1. Classification (NCBI taxonomy): domain Eukaryota; kingdom Metazoa; phylum Chordata; class Actinopteri; order Cichliformes; family Cichlidae; genus Simochromis; species Simochromis diagramma. Next base: position 571,580 of record NW_024386899.1, read on the forward strand.
AGAGCCTGTACTCTTTTACCTTTACTTGAGTAAAGAAGCTGAATCAGTATTTCAGCTTTAAGAGGCTATTTTAACACAAACATCAGTCCTTCTACTTCAGTATGTTTGACACTTTGTTTACGCCTAAATTAACTTTACTGTTAACAAGTTTTCATGTTTCTGTAATCCACCAGTGTGCTCATGCTTTTTTAAGTGAAAACATATTTTTAATGATCAAATATAATTATGTTTGTTATTTGTGGAGTTTAAATGTCCTTGACAGAGACAGATGATGATCATTATCCTGCACTGTGCTCTCAGGTTTGGTCGAGCTAGCACAAAGAATGGCTATGTTGAACTTCCTCCTGGGATCTACACTAAGAAGTGAGTCCAACATTAGCAGGGTCTCTTTCCTTTATCTGGATTCACTTTAGCATTCACAGTCACGTGAAGCTTGTTATTAACTCGATAAGTCAACCCAGGCTTTCAGCTGAGCGCTCACATGAAACACATGGTGTTGGCAGCATCTGATCAATCATATTCATGGAGACGTGTATCAGCAACAGAGCAGCTGAGTTTGCAGAAGGAAGTCAAACTAAACCACAGGAACAATATGAGGAGATTACACACATAATAAAATCCTAGCAGTAACACAGCTGCTGCAGACAAATCAGTCGTGTGATCGTGTGTGAGAGGAGAAGGACTGTAAAGGAGTTTGGTGTTAAAAGCTCTGTATGAATGTGGGAGACTTTGAAGGGCTTTAAAAAGGCCAATATAAAATAAAAGGCAGCAAAATTGCTGAGTGTGAAAGTCACCAGACTTATCAGACCTCTGTGATTAAGACCTGTAAGAACACCTATTTGTACTTGTTGGCATTATATCAAACACACACGTATATTAAGCCTTTGTTTGAACTCTGGTTGAATTTGTTACTTTCAGACTGTGAAACATCACAGAGGCTGCAGCTGCAGATCTTTTATTCACCTGGAATTTACTTTAAATGTTAGATGGAAAATGTATTGCTCAGTTTAACCAAAGTAAGAACAAGAATCCATAAACCTTCATAAAGACAAACATCTCCCAGAACATTGAGCTGCTGAAGTGTCACTGAAGGGAAAAACTATTTGTCCTCCTCCATCCAGCAACACCTGAAACACCTGAGTGGAAGCTCCTCCCTACACTGTGTTTGAAGCAAAGCACAAAGGAGACACCTGCTGGAGCAGCTGGAGTCCTACAGACACTCAGCCTCTTCACTACACAAACACCTCCTACAACATCCACTCTTTCCACTCTGACTGCTGTGTTTGTGGAAACACTCCAACACACACCGCTTCACATACCAACATAGAAATGTGTGAAAAAGAGCTGAGCTGATATTAAACATGAGGATTTATTCAGAAATACAGAGTCAGGAACAACATCTAGACACACATTACCTCTCAGCAGCAGAAGAACAGCCTTTAAAGTTTACAACAATATCCTTCGACACGTTGCTCTTTAAGGAAACACAGCTGGGTTCAGGTCCAGGTTCTGGATTAGTTTCAGGGTTATGTCCAGCTGAGCCTGGTACGCCCCACAGCTCTGGGCTTTAAAACAACACACACAGAGGTATGAGTGTGAATAATGATGGAGCAGTGATGTGAGTGCTGAGCTGTGACATGGAGAAGAGTCATGGACAGTTAGAGATGGTCATCTCACCTCTGAGCTTTGGTCTGGCTCTCATGTTCCCCACACAGAGTGCTTTTAGAGGGAGGGACTCCCTCCTCTCTGTCCTCACACTGATCCATGCTGCTCAATTCAGCTCACACACACTTTCTACCTTCACCTGCAGAGGAAACACAAATCAGCCCAGCGACACACTGACTGACCCACTCAGCACCCACTGATTAATTCAGACACGTTTTAATCCCCAAAAGTTGATTCTGTTCATCTGGATGTTTTCAGTGGGAGAAACGTTTCATGACTCATCCAGGTGACTCCTTCAGTCTCAGCTGACTGCAGGTTTCCAACCTTATAAACAGGACATTTGCACAATGGCTGGGAGGTCATGACCATTGATCAACAATCACTGATCAATGGCCATGAGTCCCATTCACAGAGAGTTGGGGAATGTCTGCAATCACAGCATTACTAACCTAACCCTTACCTGGATGATTGAGCATCCAGACACTTTTTAATATTTTACTCATTTCTGAAGCTTTTTACCAACTTTGTTCAAATTGGTCTGCTGTCATTTTATTGTTGACAAAAAGAGATTTTGAGTTTGAGTGTTGACGTTTCCATGTGGGACTGTTGCTGCAACACCAGGATGTTACTACAGAATACACTTTATATTGTGAGCACTTGGATGTTAGTCCAGTGGTCCTAAACTGACACACCTGCACCTGGATTCATTCTGACCAGATTTTAACCCAACAGTGTTTCATACTTAATACATCAGACACAAACTCTGCAGCTGTCATTGTGTGCAGTGTGTGTGCAGTGTGTGTGCAGTGTGTGTGCAGTGTGTGTGCAGCGGGTCACTGTGTCCTATGAGTGTTATACTACAATAAACAGAGCCTGACCGCGGGCATAAAGAGGGCAAAAACCCACTTATGCTCTAAAGATGAAGTTCTGTTTCTCTTCAAATGAGCCTCAGAGCATGTGGAGGGTCATTGAACGCATCACAGATGACCTCAAGAACAACAGGCTGAAGAACATAAAAACAAACGCAGAGTTTCTGTCTGATGGTTTGAACATGAAACAGGAATTATTGAACAAAAACGGCCAGTTTACTCATTTATGATCAATCATCAACGCATTCACCTACAATACACGAATGAACATCAGCAGTTAAACTGAAAATAACCTGCATACAAATACGACAGCAGACGAGCAGACGAGCAGAGAAATGCATTTTATAGATGAAGTGTTGGCAGCGACTTCCGAAAAGCAACTCTTAGGACAGCCCTGTCTCACTGTCAGCAGTTAATGAACATCCACCTAACCAAGAATTTGTGCGCAGCATAAAGGTCCTTTCACATCAGACGCAGCTGCTAATGCTAACTGCTAACTTAAAGCCAAGGATGCAGAATTTGTTGCGCTGGCTGCTGAGCTCTGTGGGGTTTTGCAGCAGCTCTACTAGATGCACCTGCTCCTTGTCGTTTCTATCTCTGACTTTGTCCTCTACAAGAGTTTTTTTTTTTTTGTTGGTTCTTTAAATGTTCAGTAAAAACATGTATGCTCATTCATAACGAAGAAAGCTTTGTAACTATCCCCACTGTAACTTGAAACGTGAGTGTAGTTTCACGCGTATTTCTTGGTTAAGTCCACACACAAATTATTTTTCCACCTACAAATCCTGATTTACAAGTACAAAATATTTATGACCACAATTTGAGCCCATACAGCCACAGACTGACGGAGGCAGGAGAAGCTGCCTACAGACATCAGTCAGTGGATCCACAGTAACATCGAGTTCAGCTGCTGATCATCAACTGTTTCTGTCTCGTTCCCAGACTCTGATCTCACATAAAACGAAGCAGATTTATGCTGAAACTAAGCTGCACACAGCTGATGTCAGCCAGGAAAACAGTACAGACTGCTAACGGTACCTTAACTTCGAGACGATCAACTGCGCCACAACATTCACGAAAGCGAAAGTAAAAGCGACGGAAGGAAACGCCCAGAGAGGCGTTTGAGGGACGGTCAGAGTCAGGAACCTCAGAAACGCATCAGGCTGGAGTTTAATTCTGTTTTCCATCTTTAGAAACATCTGGAAATAGTTATAAAAACGCTGCGTAATAAAGAAAAATAGTGTAGATTAGTTTGAGTTGTGTTTAGCTGAGCTGTGTCTTTAATCTGAAGTTCATTCTGTGGAGGAGCAGCAAGACTTTCAGTGTTACTCTCAGAGAAAGCCTCCCAAATGTCTGTTGTCTTAATAGTGGAATTATCTGGAAAATGAACCAGTTCTTATGAGCTGCTTTTCTGTATGAGCAGTCAAAGCATTTTATACAGCGTGCTTCATTCACACAAGCACTTCTTTTTCTAACAATGACACTATGATGGATGCATCGGAGAGCAAGTCGGGGTTCCACATCTTGCCCAAGGATACCGTGGCGTGCAGACTGGAGCAGCCAGGGATCAAACCTCCAACCTCCCAGTTAGTAATTCTACCTGCTGAGCTACAGTCTGTACTTCCTGAACATCACACCCTCCTTTTGTTTCTTTATTTCCAGTAGCAACCAGGACCATAATGAACCCTGACTCCAACAGACACTCAGGATCCACCTGCCCAGTAAGTCACCCGCTAACTGCAACTATCAGAGCCCTGACCTTCTGCAGAGACGAGTCACACTGAACACAGCAAGTGTCCCTGCTCTCAGATACAAAACCTGCCTTTAAAAGTTCAGAGTAATGAAATCAGCAGTTCTGATTCTATCATTTGTAGTCTCACACACCACTTGTGCACTTTTTTTGTTTTGGTTCACATTGGTTGATATTCTGCTGTAAACAACTAATGAGAACATTTTGTAAACCTCTGAGTGTCCATCAGGATCCTGTAGAAACAGCTTCCATGTCAAAGATCAATATTCTGAATTCTGTTTTGAAAGAAAAAGATTTCTAGAAAATTCTCTAAAGAATTCAACATCTGTTTTGTTTTCTACTATTTTTTTAAAAAGTCACTCTAGCACAGATTTCTTTAGCCAAACATCTTTCTGTTTCTTCCATACAAACTTTAAACATGCAAACACTCAACACAGCAACACTGACAGCTTTTGAGTGTAACTTTCATTCAAATTAAACTTCATACACAATTACAATAATGAAAAAAACCCCCCACTAAATATTAAAACACTACAACCACTGAAGAAATAAAAACCAATCACAATCAACATCAAAATATGATGCAACCAGTCTGTTGGTGGGGGAGGCTGTAGTGTTTTATTATAGGGACATCCTATCTGAAGGTTCTGTTTTCTTGGTTAATAAGCTTCCTGCTTTTATGACCCTTTTGGTGAGCAGGAGGTCACACAAACGCACCCCCAAACACAAATACACACACACATACACACACGTGCTTACACGTGCACACACACACACACACACACACACACACAAACACACACACACACACACAGTGCCTTATCTTTTGTAACCATAGGGGGTTTTACAATGGGAGGTGCTTGTGTGTACTGTAACTGTTTTCAATAAAAGGCAGCAAGGAAGGCTGTTTATTTGATCCTGGCTAGCAGACAGGTGAGGAGCGTTTAGCTCCAAGAGCCTGGTTCCAACCAGCCTCCCTTGCTACAAGTAAAAACCGGTTAAAGATGTTCATGTTGTTTCTTTGCTTGTCGTTAACAAGAATAAGTTTCTAAACCAGCAGGGCCTGTGGAAGCACAGACCCAACATTTATTTGGTCCTTCCGAGCTGGAGCCCAACGCATCGCGTCCACCGAGGAGACACTGAAGTCTGCTAGAAGCCAGGAGGTCTGGGACGCCCGATGAAAGCCCTGGTGCTTAATTTTGTCGCCAGGCCGGTGAGTTAGCATCTGAGCTCCCCTCGGGTTGGATGGCAATTGACGGGATCCAGAGACTCTTCCCGTGAACGAAAAATAACACAGACAATAAATACAGAAGGCCTTATGCATCACCGTGACTGCGTGTGTAGACGCAAGTCCGGGGGAGCGCTGGTTGGGCAGGTGCACGCAGACCTAAAACAATAGAGAGCGGCTACGTGACTGTGTGGTTAAACGCAGGTACGGGAGTGCGCTAGCTGTGCATGCAGACACAAGCTACCTGGTTTCTCCACCGGTTTTTCTTTACTTTTTTTAAGGAGGTCTGGTTTCCCCACCAGTTTTTTAATTATTCTAAGGAGGTCTGGTTTCTTCGCCAGTTTTTAAGGAGGGTTAAGGATGGTTGCTCCACCGAAAGGAGGTTTTTCCTCTGCCGCTGAGGGCGTTGAGTGTTTGTTTAATCCACCAATATGTAAGGAGGATAGAGCTCTCTTTGGTGTGTGAACGCACGTGTGAGCGAGTGCGGGCCAGACGTGGTCTGTGTGAGAGTGACTGATTGTTGTCTTGTAATGGGGAATAAACTGGGTAAGTCTGCCTTGAAAGGGGATGGAATACATTGCAAAGTATTCACTGGGCAGCACGTAGTATGTAGATCATTGAAGGAATGAAGTAATGAATTTGTTCACAAAGGCAGATGAAACAGTAAGTTTGAATGTATCTGACATCACTGTGTGTGTGAGACACAGAGAGGTGTGAAAGACAAACATCCAAACTCAGCCTGCAGTTCTGTTCTGTGATTCTACATTTGACTATCCATTGAGTTTGGTGTGCACTTCTGCTTTTTTCAGATGCATTTAGATACATCACCTCCACTCTCCTGTCTTTCCTTCTCTACCATTGCCTCCTAACTAGGGATGGGTACCGGTTCTGACATAAACGGTAGTAACCAGACTGAAAAGCAGCGCACATTTTGGTGCTTTTTTTTTCCTGAGATGTCATACACTTTGGATTCTAGCCAATCATTTTACCTTTCCAAGGATAGTAGGCGGGCCCAGGTACGTATGTCAAAGTCTGGCTGTACTTCACAGCAAAAGATGGAAACTCTGCTTTAAGCTGATACTGTGCAAAGGAGGTAACACCTCACATCTAATGAAACAGGGAGTCTGTAGCTCAGGGGGTAGAGCTGGTCACCAACTGATCAGAAGGTTGATGGTTTGATCCCAGGCTCCTCCAGTCTGTGTGTCACATATCCTTGGGCACACTAACCCCAACTTGCTCTCCAATGCCTCCATCGGAGTGTGAATGTACTTAGAAAGCACTGAGTGTAGATAAAGTGCTTGTGAGAATGGGTGTGATTGGGTGAATATGGCATGTTGTATAGAGCGCTTTGAGTACTCCGGGACAGTAGAAAAGCACTATATAAGAATCAGTCCATTTACCATGAAACACCCGGCGACACATAGCGTTTTTTGTAAAAGCCGAGAAATGCACCGTATCTGATAGCTTGCTGCGAGACCTCACACCGAGCACATCTACTGCTGGTGTGGTGCCTGTTATCAGACCCGGAGTTAGCAACATCCCCCAAGAACCCTGAAGAGGAGAGTCCTGGCCCCTAGCCCTGCCAGTGTAGCAGAAATGATGACAGATGATGATGGCAGCAGCAGCCATTCTTCTCTGGGTGAGTAGCTTAATGTTGTTCGTGTGTAATTTACATTGAGTAGGCTAACCACGTTATTACATTAATGTAAGGTGAACTAGCAAACACCGTCGTAGTTACATGTGTCTGTCTTCTTGTTTGATAGAGTGAAACCATATATGCCCTATAGCTGCAGAAAAAGCTAACATTGTTGTCTTTTTACAACAAAACAGCTAAACATGAGAGGTTTTAGGACAAAGTTTGTGTTCCTCCATTCTTTAAGCCTGATCTCGAAGCAACCGAATTAAGCAAAGGCACCGTTCAAAAGTACCGGTTGGCCACGGGGTATCGGATAAAAACCTAACGATCCCATCCCGTACTCCTAACATGGCCTCCTTCCTCCTCTTCCTTTTCTTTCATCCATCAGTAGCATGACAGTCTTATCATTATGATTCCACGCATTTTATTTGGTAAAGCTTTAGTTCAGAAGGCCCTTACTGATGCAACACTCCCCATTTACCCAGGCTGGCACTTGGGAGTACACTGGCTTGTGGCCCCTTGTGCCAGCATTAGTGCTTTCCTCCTTTCTGCTGCTCACAATTCACCGATCACACTTTGACTATTATCATTAAAGGCTGCAGAACCTGCGTCTGAAGCCTCTGGTTTAAAATAGTTCAAATAAATAATCCAGCTATAGTTGTCAGTATTTCCACTGCTGCACAGGAAATAACTTTATTATAAAATAAATAATAAGAAATAAACTTTATTTTTCAAACACAAGCTTTACACAACTTGTACGTTCACACAAGTACTTTTTCCATGTGTCTAAGTGTTTCCTGTCGAACATTCACCAGGACACCATGCAGACTGGCATTAAACCACCAACCTTCTGGTTAGCAGGTGACCTGCTCGACCACCTGAGTTACAGCCACCTCATCAAAGTGACCAATCACATTAGAATCCTGTCCTGCTTTGGGCTCCGCCTCCAAACCATCCAAAGCGGGTTTATTTGCACCATGTATGCAGGTAAACTCAAACATCCATTCAGCTGCTTCAGAAGGAAAATGTCAGCTTGTGGTTTCAGTCACAGGAAACTCACAGGTTAGAGTCCAGCCAGAGGGCTGCTGTTGTTTATCTGTAAAGTCTTTCAATTTACAGAAATAAATAATTATGTGGACACATCTGGATCATCAGCAAACATGAAACCAGGTGACCACCAGCACCAAGCTGACTGCTGACACAGAGTTCATACTCTAACTGCTAGCTGCTCTGCTAGCTAACTTAACTGATGTTAAAGGTCAGAGTAAAGAAATGACGTGATGCTGCTGGGAGTGACACCACAGACTAGCAGCATTTAGTTACTCAGCATATAATGCAGTTAATCTGAAATCTCTTTTTCTCTCTGAAACAAAGTGACAGCAGACTGAGTCAAAGACAGAAACCTTATTTAAACACCAAATATTCACCGGCTTCACTTCCTGATCCAGGATTCAAAGAGGACGTTGCACTTACTCAGCTTCTTCCCATGAACGTCTTCACTCTGCAGCTCTGCTGTCTGGACCAGGTCTGTGTAGAAACAGAGACAATCTTCTGCTTCATCAGTCCTCTGTGTCTGCAGGCTGAAGTCACATTAAACACTTCACACCAGCAAAGAGTCTGAAGCTCACAGGTCAAAGGTCAGCTGCTGCACCTTGTGTGATATTGTTTGATCAATAATTAACCTGCAGCAGGTTTCTGCTCCAACTCCAACACACTGAACAACCCTGAGAACAAATCAGAGGATGTGGGTGTGTCTGCAAGCTTCAATAGTAAACACCTCACACCAGCAATGAGTCTGAAGCTCGCAGGTTAAAGGTCAAAGGTCAGCTGCCACACTGTATATAATATTTCAATATGTATACAACCCGACTGTGGGTGTGTGTGCAGCCATAAACAGTTTAAACATTAAACACTGAACCATAAAAGAAGCTTAAGCTGCAGCTCACAGGTCAAAGCTCAGCTGCTGCAGCCAGTTATGACTTTACATAAATCATCATGTTTTCCCTCTCAGCACTTGGGCTGTTTTGACTCAGCTACACTATGGCAAATGGCCAATGGTTCCACAGCTGTTCTTGTTCACAGCATCATCCAGTTAGAGAGGAAACTGTATAATGCAATGATGATGTTCCAGCGTCATGCTGCAGTTGTTGCTCCTCCTCCACATGCTTACCTGCCACAGTTTAACTCCGCCTCTCAGACAGTCATGGTCACCTGATCTGCATGTTTTGTTGTACGATGACATCATCTTGATGTTGACGAGGAGGATGAGAAAAACTAGTTTTGTCCTGCAGATGGCGATCTTGCACCGTGTTCAGAGAGCCGACACTTTGATGGTGCTGGTCTACTCAGCTTACTTTTATCCTGGGTTGGACTCTATATGAGCAGCTTCCACTCTGGTTTCACTGTTAAATACACTTGTTTGATTTCACTTGTAAAAGTTGGAAAATAAATATTAAATTATTTGTTGGTACATTGTTTTTGCTTCATTTGAGGAATGAACTGTTAAGGTGGAGAAATGAATCAGGTTAAAATAGTGGTGCTTTAAACCACTGCAGATGTATAATGTAATTTAAAATGTTGATAATGGTTGTAGTGGGCTTGTAATGTAAATGTGGTCTGATTAAATGTGACATTGATGGTGACGCTGCATAAAACCTGGTAAAGCAGTTCTATTAGTGGGTCTGTGTGATCAGCATCAGTGGGTGAAGGTGAGGCCTTGACTAGTAGAACGTCATGTTGGTGTATGACAACACATGAGCCAACATCAGACTCTGAGCGCTACGATGCTAAAGATCAGAAGATCCAGTGTGACATCATGCGTTACCTGGCAACAGCAGCCCTCAGTCCATCTGACTTTATTGGAGGATATTTACACCAGCAACACTGTTTAGTTTGATATGACGGATTAACAACATGCTGTGATATCCAGTTCATCTGTAATAGATACTGGATCTAATCAGTCAGCAGATATTTGATCACCTTATTTATAACTATACTAGAAACAAACACAACTGTGTTGGTGATTCATGCAAACTTGCATATCAGCATTTGAAGGTTTAGTAGTATTGAGAACAAAGAGGTTGTGTTAGGGCTGAAAACCCCGACTTGTTCTCCTTTGCAGGTCATCAAATGCACCACAGAAGTTTGTATTTGCACAAGCCTGTATATCAGGGGTCCCCAAACTTTTTCCAGTGAGGGCCACATAACTTTTTCCTTCTCTGATGGGGGGCCAGGGTCAGTTTGTAACAGAAAAATTGTGACGATCGCAGGTTTGCCGAAATGTAAACATTTATTGTTTTCCAGAAAGCCACACATAACCAAATATTAATAACCCTTTCTGAGATCAAATAACCCTCTCTGGGTTCTGAACAGAAAAAAATTAACTTAGGAAATACTTAATAACACTATTTATGACATCAATAAATAATCCAATAACCCTCTCTGGGTTCTTCACAGAAAGAAAGTTTCTGTTGTCCCATGCACAATCTTACGCTTCAGTTGTCAGAGAAGAATCTCTTAAATGACTCATATGAGCAGTCTCTCAAAGTTCTTGTGTTCTTTCCTTATAATCCAGTTTTGTAGGTTCCAGTAGGGTAGCCTAGTAGACACCACTGTTTGCTCTCTCTCACCAACTTCCCTCTGAAAACCACAAAGCAAGCAGGCTGAGAAACCGAACTAAGTGATACAGCACCTACACAGCACAAAACATTTTCACAAGCTTTTTTCAATGGTTGTGGAGATGGATTTTATTCCAGTAGATTTTATTATGATTATATTTGTTTATACTCAGAATAACTCATTCAAGTCACAAAAGTGAGCTTACCTATGTACTGTATGTTCATCAGTGTGAACTGTGGGCCTGCATCTGGCCGGTGAGAAGTTGAATGTCCGGTTCCATTCTAGTCACAGCCAGTCTCAAACACTGATGCAGATGTTCATCTGTCAATCTTGATCTCATCGGAGTTTTCATGAGTTTCATGCGTGAAAAGGTTTGCTCGCAGATATACGTGCTGCCAAAAAGTGTGGACATTTTCATTGCGTGTTTTTTTATGTTAGGGTACGTGTCATTTGGGAGGGCGGCATAGAAGTCAAGGAGACTGTTGGGCTTGAATGCGTCTTTTAGAACATCAGAGTTCTGTAACTCGGCCAGCTCAAACTGATAAAAAGGCTGGGCTTCATCGATGTCGGCAACAAAGGGGTTTTGGAAAAGACGGATTTCTTTTGCATGAACATGTAGTTGACGGAATCGCACACTGAACTCCGCCTTCAGCATTTCCAGTGCTTCCACACACTTTTCAGCTGGGAACAGGACCGCTGGGTTCTCTGCAGAAAGGTTTTGGGTAGCAGGGAGATGGGTGAAGTTGTGCTTTTTCACTTGTTCCAAAAAACGCCTCAAAACTCTGCCGCGGCTCAACCATCGGACCTCTGTGTAGTACAGCACATCTCCGTACACAGATTCCAGTTCAGACAGGAATTGTTGGAACTGCCTGTGTTTAAGTCCATTTGCTCTGATGAAGTTTATGCATGATACCACAGCCTTCATGACAGAATCCCACTTCAACACTTTGCAGCAAAGCGCTTGCTGGTGAATTATGCAGTGGACTTGTAGAGGGGCGGTGAGACCCCGTTCTTCCATCTCGCGGTTCATGCGTCCTATTAGGCCCCGAGATGTGCCCACCATACAAGGAGCCCCGTCAGTCGTGATGCTAGCAAGCTTTGCCCGGTCCAGATCCAACTCTTCCATTGTTTGACATACTTTGTCGTAGTCCCTTTCAGACTTTGGAGGGCTGCCAGCTCCTCACACATCTCAAAGTTTGCGCTAACTCCACGAATAAAAATAAGAAGCTGCGCTGTGTCCTGCACGTCCATGCTCTCATCCAGTGCTAATGAAAAAAAGTCAAATTCTTTCGTCTTTTGCTGCAGCTGGGCATATACATTACCCCCTTATTTCTTCCACGTGTCTGGTGATTGTGCTCGCTGATAGACTCACAGCATTAAAGACATCTTTCTTATCGGGACACACCTCCTCCACAACAACATTCAAACATTTCTTGTAAAACTCTCCCTCAGTGAAAGGTTTACCGTAGCTTGCTATCAGTTGAGCAACACGAAAGCTGGCCCGAACTGATGACTGGTTCAGCTGCGTTTGGCGTACAAATGCAGTCTGCTGAGCTAACAGTCCACTTTTTAGCTTTGAGATTTTGTCTGTTCGCATTTGGCCTTGCAAGCTATCATACTTGTCTTTGTGACAGCATTCATAATGTCGGCGCAGATTGTATTCTTTGAATACCGCCACCGTCTCTTGACAGATGAGACAAACAGCCTTTTCTTTGCATTGAACAAAAAAATAATCGTGTGTCCATTGCAGGTTAAATACCCTGCATTCTGAATCAATTTTTCTCTTACCTAACCTTTTTGCCATTATTCCGTTCTGGGAGGGGGGGGGGGTCACGTTCACGTTCTGGGCAAAGTCAGGTCGTAGTAGCAAAAAAATTTTTTTAGTGTGGTTCACAATTCAAATCAAATGAGCTTTATTAACATGAGGAAACATTTCCAGAGATTCAGTCGGGCAGGCCCACTACACCCCAGTGTTCTGTGGGTGCATTAGTGTCGATCACGTGGCCAGACTGAAAAAATAATAATGCATCTCTAATATTGTTCAGGGGGCCGGGTCAAATGTGGAGGCGAGCTGTATCCGTCCTGCGGGCCGTAGTTTGGGGACCACAGAGAGTGATATTATACCCCTCTTGTCAAACTGACAGGTCATGAATTATTCATGAGCTCCGGAAGTAGGAAGTAATTAAGGAAGTAATAAAAATATGATATTCCTAAAAATATGATATTCCTAAAAATATGATATTCCTAAAAATATGATATTCATAAAAATATAATTGATTATTTAGAAAGTTTCTTATATATCAAAATAGCATTCTTTTATTTCTTTAAGCAATTAAATATTTTTTATTTTTTTATGCTCAAAAAACGCCATCTGGTGGTGGGTCAGTGTGTGTGTGTGCGCGCGCGCGCGCGCCCGAGGCTGTGTGTCTGGGCGCGCGGGGGCGCGCCCGTGTCTCCGGACCGTGCTCTCTCGGGCTCCGTGCTCATGTGTTTAAAAATGTATTAAACCATATTAAAATTGTTTAGTTAAACTTGTGCTTTTGTAACGTTCAGTATGGCCACAAACACATGCTGCATGCCTTGGGGGGAAACTTTATTTCGATTTATATGCATTTGTAGATTTAGAATAAACTCATACTCAGAAAAAACTCGCGATCCCCTAACCCTAACCCTCCTTAGAAACATAAGCAGGGAAAACTCCTTAAAAAACCCTCCGCGTTTTCTCCAAAACCCTACAATAACTTGTTAGGGTACCCCCTCTATTCCCAAAACCTTATATTCGATAACAGGGGAAATCCTGAAAAAATCCTTAGTCTTTTTTCTCAAATTCAGCGCCCCGCGGCTCCCTTCATGCTCAGCCAAACAAAGCCAAAACTCCTTTAAAAAAAAAATTCTCCGCGATTTCTCCAAATCCCTAGAATAACTTGTTAGCTACCCCTCTATTCCCAAAACCTTATATTCGATAACAGGGAAAATCCTTAGTCTTTTTTCTTCAAAAACGTCCCTCTTACTAGCAACCTCTAAAATTCAACGCACACTCTAAGTTCTACCTCGCTCTTAATCTCCGATCCACAACTTCTTGCAGAGCACAATTTTTCCTGCTTGTTCGCTCCCCGCTCTGCTCCCGAATCCACTGCTTACCTCGTTCGAAATTTGCGCCGGAGACCAACTCCCCCCCTTACTTCGCCCCGCTGCCAATCACATAACTATTGCACCGCTCCCTTCTCACCCCGGTTAGCCAATCCGCTCCAGGTCCGATTTTTATGATCTCCCGCTCAGGTTAAGACTACCCCCGAGCTCCCAGAAGACCCCTGCCTTCAGCCATATCAACAACTGGAACCGCTCAGACTGCTTGCGAGTTCGCATAGGGAGCGGCCCGATTTCAACAGCAACTGCGTCTCTTTCTTATCCGCATATCATTCGGTAAGTGTTAATCTTCCTCTCTAACTACATTTTTGCATTTTCCTTTTTACCATTCTGTCAATCCTTTCATTTAAAAAAAAATATCACAATGGTTTGTAACACGTACAATAGGCTACACCATCCGTCCATCCATTCGCCTCCACTTATCCTTTTTTCAGGCTCGCGCGGTGCGCTGGAGCCTATCCCACGTACAATACACTTTAAAATATATATAAGCTCCACTTTTAACTCCCGTAAAAGTTTATACATTACATGTCTACATCACCTATCATGGCCTCATCAGGTATCTCATATCATCTTGTTATTGTTATGTTATGCTCCTTTGATATTTTGCTAGTTTGCGTGTTTTAAAACTCTTTTGTTTTTCTTTATATTTTTAGACCCAGATGTGTTAACCTGATCCCTGCGAAACACCAGCTCTGCGTGGATTTTGACCGCGAGTGACCGGATGTTGTTTCCGGCCTGAGGTTGCCTGAAAATGCCGTGAGGCTCGTTTGAAAGATTGCGCCCGAGACCAACTCCGCCTCCAAGGCATGCCTACCTTTAGCTGCCACCAGTGAGATATCAGAGCCGGGCTCCACATATCCAATCAGGAGCACGAGCAAGACAGCTTTTGCAGACTCTCCAGAAATATACAAGTCCTTACCAACTGCTCTGCAACCCAGTGTTTCTGGTCCCCTCACTAACATCGCTTTTTGAGATATTTTTTATGAACCACCAAAAAGCAATTTTACCCCACAGTACAGAAGACTGGGTCTGAGGGCAGCAGCGGGGACAAATGATTGTAATGAAGCGACGGACATTTCATGGCTGGTCTTGCATAATCGTGAGTTATTATGTCATATGGTGATAAGTACATAGTTTTGCAAGAGGCATACAAGCACTGTGGAAAAAGTAATCATAAAACTGTTTTTTGTGAACACCCTACGTTATGCTTTAAAAAATGTGATACATGTAATGTGATCATCAAAGAACATGATTTTTTTTAAAAAAAAACTTTTATTCTTATGCTTTTAAAGTATGTCAGATTATCTTAAAACACTTATTTGTATGTTATAATGTTTTTCTTACACCATGTGTAATTTTTATAGACACCTTATTCATTGTATCAATGTGTAATTATGTATCTTTGATAAATAAATAAAATATTTAATCTTGTATTTGTGTACTTTCTGGTGATTCAATAAAAAATTAGTCACATATCGCTCTGATAAACACAGATGGCTGAAAGAAATGTTTGATGGAACAAAGGAAACAAGTGTCTTGCTGCTAAACTTTTAAGTCACCATGGTTTAAATGAGAAAGTCTGTATGTAAAACATGAAAAACTCCATATCAGTGATATCTACAAAGGTGTACTCATTTCTTTGTAATGGTACATTACTGTTCCAATGAAACAAAAAGAAAATCTAATTTTTAAAGTACATTTTTCGGCCATCCTGACCTATTTTCAGGGGCAAGAATGTTGATGTTAGACTGTGTTTTAAATCAGGTTGTGATCTTAAACTAACTATCACAGCACTGATTTCAGTTGTAATCTCAATTAGAATCCCAATTGGGCTTTTCTCCAGTCAGTGTTATGGTGAAATTTAACTTGTTCTTTTGTGTAATTGCACATGGCCCAGCAAAGGACCCCTTAGTAAGCTGTACAGCATAAGTTTTCAATTCACTTTTGTCAGAAAACTTCACAGTATGAGAAGTTACAGCACAGTTTCTCCAAACGTGTGGTTCTTTTTCAGCCAGCGTGCTTTTAGAGCATCTACATTAGCTCATGTAGTAAAAGTACAATCAGTAAGTGTACTTTAACATTTGAGATTCCGAGTTACTCTTGCTTAGATCATGTGAACTATATCATGAACCTTTTTTTGTATAATGCATCAAACCTGTTCAAATCAGTTTATTTTCAATTTATTTTAACTAATCTAGAGACAAGCAACTCCTTTTTAGCTTCTGTTATGCATTTACCTCTCACACCTTAATCTAGATGTTAGTGTTCTCAGAGTTAACATGTCTCATGTTGCCATGTTGTATTTCTAATACCCAGCCTCAGTGTTCGCCCTGTTGACCCTCAAATCCAAACACCAATGATCTAGATATTCACAAAATTCATAAGGAGATTCTTAAGGTCTTAAGTTTTGTTGTTTTTATGTTTTACATAAAAAAACTTCACATTTTTTATATTTTTAAACGAAAGTGACATGCAAGGATATTTTTCTTTAGTGATGTTGCTTCAGCAATCTCAAATACTAATTATTCTGGGAATTTTTATGGTCAAACTATGTGATTTTCCAAATGTGTGTGTGTGGAGTAAAATGACCTTGTTCTTATGATGTTGTCACTAGGGCTGCCACGATTTGTCGACTAGTCACGATTACGTCGACTATCAAAATCGTCGACGACTGATTTAATAGTCGACGTGTCGTTTGAAGCTTTGTAAGATCGCAAAAGACGCAGAAGTAGCAGGATTTAAGAGTGTAATAACGGACTGAAACAGAAGATGGCAGCACTGCATGTACAAGGATGCCAGCTGCCGTTAAACCCCGAAGAAGAAGAAGCAGCTGTGTCCCAGAATTCATAGCACGGCCCAGCTTAGTTTCCAACAATGGCGGTAGCTAGTTAGTTTTAATATTACTCTTATTATTCTTTCTGGGTCATAAAATAAACGTTAACATATTTTCAGGCGAGAATGTAGCTGTGTAAACCTCAAATATCGGCTCAGTTTATCAGGACACCACATATTTTCAAAAGCGCTCCGACGTTTTCGGAGACGTCTGTTACCCACTAGCTCGATAGCTAGCCGGGGGCTAGGTCACTAGCGCCGTGAGAACACCGGACTCGCGGCAAATTGTTTTCAAACCCACCGCCGTCTTTCGCGACTCAGGTTAAATATATATGAGTCACTTAGATAAATTAAAAATGTTGTTGTTTGGCTTTTTTTTATTTTTTTATTTTAGTATATTATTTGTTCCTGAGTAAATCGGTTTGGCTAAGATTAAAGTTATAGTTTTTACACAGCTGAGTAAACGTAAAGCAGACAGCTGATTATCAGAAGTGTGAGATGCTGGAGAATATACTCCGGTGTCCTGTTATATTTTAGATAGCAAGGAGTTTATTAAACTTTACCGAAACAATCTGCAAATTTCATTAAATATGGAATAAACTATCATCTTGTCTTTATTTTTAGTTAGCACCTTAAAAGCTTAAAGGCTGTAAGCTAATGATAGTTTATATAAGAGCAGATGCTGCTGGTGCAATAAGCTGTAGTTTTACGTCCAGTGGATGATGATCTGATTAGTCGACTAATCGCATAAATAATCGGGTGACTAGTCGACTATCAAAATAATCGTTTGTGGCAGCCCTAGTTGTCACCGTGAATCATTTAGGATTAACAACACAAATTGTATCGATAGCAGAAACAGTCTTATAACTTATAATTCTCAGACGTTACCCGCTAGTTTTACAAACGCAGTCTTTTTCCGTTCTGTTTATGTAGCTTTTATGAAAATGATTTTCCATAGTACAAGTAGAATTTAATTTTCTTTGCTCTCCAGTAATAAATGCAATAATTTGCAGGCTTTTTACTGAAACTCTCACAATGCAACACTCAATGCTCAGAGCTTCATATATCAACAGCTCTGAAAATATCTTCTTTTTTAAAGTAATGTAGGACAGGAGCTCTCACTCTCTGTGTCTCAAAAAAAACAC
>NW_024386899.1:589497-665325 GCF_900408965.1 Simochromis diagramma
TTTTTTTTTTTTCTTTTTTTTTTTTTTTTTTTTTTTTTTTTTTTTTTTTTTTTTTTTTTTTTTTTTTTTTTTTTTTTTTTTTTTTTTTTTTTTTTTTCCTTTTTTTTTTTTTTTTTTTTTTTTTTTTATCCCTTTCACGTTTAAGGATCGTAGCTCTGTTGCTAAATTTTTTGACTCTTGTTTTAATGGTAATAGTCAAAGTGTGATCGGTGAATTGTGAGCAGCAGAAAGGAGGAAAGCACTAATGCTGGCACAAGGGGCCACAAGCCAGTGTACTCCAAGTGCCAGCCTGGGTAAATGGGGAGTGTTGCATTAGTAAGGGCCTTCTGAACTAAAGCTCTACCAAACAAAATGCGTGGATCATAATGAATAAGACTGTCATGCTACTGATGGCTGAAAGAAAAGGAAGAGGAGGAAGGAGGCATGTTAGGAGTAGGGATGGGTATCGTTTAGGTTTTATCTGATACCGGTGCCAAACCGGTACTTTTGAAACAGTGCCTAACAACAATGTTAGCCTTTTTTTGCAGCTATAGGGCATATATGGTTTCACTCTATCAAACAAGAAGACAGCCGCATGTAACTACGACGGTGTTTGCTTGTTCACCTTACATTAATGTAATAACATGGTTAGCCTACTCAACGTAAATTACACACGAACAACATTAAGCTACTCACCCAGAGAAGAACGGCTGCTGCTGCCATCATCATCCGTCATCCATTTCTGCTACACTGGCAGGGCTAGGGGCCAGGACTCTCCTCTTCGGGTTCTTGGGGGATGTTGCTAACTCCGGGTCCGATAACAGGCACCACACCCGCATCATTTCTCAGCTTTTACAAAAAACGCTATGTGTCACCGGGTGTTTCATGGTGAATGGACTGATTCTTATATAACAGTTTTCTACTGTCCTGGAGTACTCAAAGCGCTCTATACAACATGCCATATTCACCCAATCACACCCATTCTCACAAGCACTTTATCTACACTCAGTGCTTTCTAAGTACATTCACACTCCGATGGATGCATCGGAGAGCAAGTTGGGGTTAGTTTGCCCAAGGATATGTGACACACAGACTGGAGGAGCCTGGGATCGAACCATCAACCTTCTGATCAGTTGGTGACCAGCTCTACCCCCTGAGCTACAGCCTCCCTGTTTCATTAGTTACCTCCTTTGCACAGTATCAGCTTAAAGCACTTGTTGCTGCTGAGTTTGCATCTTTTGCTGTGAAGTACAGCCAGACTTTGACCGCTTCGCCTTGGGCATTTTTAATCTGTAGCTCTGCTCTAAAAGAACATATGTACCTGAGCCCGCCTACTATCCTTGGAAAGGTAAAATGATGGGCTAGAATCCAAAGTGTATGACATCTCAGGAAAAAAAAGCACTGAAATGTGCGCTGCTTTTCGGTCTGGTTACTACCATTTATGTCAGAACCGATGCCATAATGGCATCAGATACCGGTACCCATCCCCAGTTAGGAGGCAATGGTAGAGAAGGAAAGACAGGAGAGTGGAGGTGATGTATCGAAATGCATCTGAACAAAGCAGAAGTGCACACCAAACTCAATGGATAGTCAAATGTAGAATCACAGAACAGAACTGCAGGCTGAGTTTGGATGTTTGACTTTGTCTTTCACACCTCTCTGTGTCTCACACACACAGTGATGTCAGATACATTCAAACTTACTGTTTCATCTCCTTTGTGAACAAATTCATTACTTCAATTCCTTCAATGATCTACATACTACGTGCTGCCCAGTGAATACTTTGCAATGTATTCCATCCCCTTTCAAGGCAGACTTACCCAGTTTATTCCCCATTACAAGACAACAATCAGTCACACTCACACAGACCACGTCTGGCCAGCACTCGCTCACACGTGCGTTCACACACCAAAGAGAGCTCTATCCTCCTTACATATTGGTGGATTAAACAAACACTCAACGCCCTCAGCGGCAGAGGAAAAACCTCCTTTCGGTGGAGCAACCATCCTTAACCCTCCTTGAAAACTGGCGAAGAAACCAGACCTCCTTAGAATAATTAAAAAACTGGTGGGGAAACCAGACCTCCTTAAAAAAAAAAAAAGAAAAACCGGTGGAGAAACCAGGTAGCTTGTGTCTGCATGCACAGCTAGCGCACTCCCGTACCTGCGTTTAACCACACAGCCACGTAGCCGCTCTCTATTGTTTTAGGTCTGCGTGCCCAACCAGCACTCCCCCGGCCTCGGGTCTACACGCGCAGTCACGGTGACGCATAAGGCCTTCTGTATTTATTGTCTGTGCTATTTTTCGTTCACGGGAAGAGTCTCTGGATCCCGTCAATTGCCATCCAACCCGAGGGGAGTTCAGACGCTAACTCACCGGCCTGGCGACAAAATTAAGCACCAGGGCTTTCATCGGGCGTCCCAGACCTCCTGGCTTCTAGCAGACTTCAGTGTCTCCTCTCCCTCTCCTCGGTGGACGCGATGCGTTGGGCTCCAGCTCGGAAGGACCAAATAAATGTTGGGTCTGTGCTTCCACAGGCCCTGCTGGTTTAGAAACTTATTCTTGTTAACGACAAGCAAAGAAACAACATGAACATCTTTAACTGGTTTTTACTTGTAGCAAGGGAGGCTGGTTGGAACCAGGCTCTTGGAGCTAAACGCTCCTCACCTGTCTGCTAGCCAGCATCAAATAAACAGCCTTCCTTGCTGCCTTTTATTGAAAACAGTTACAGTACACACAAGCACCTCCCATTGTAAAACCCCTTATGGTTACAAAAGATAAGGCACTGTGTGTGTGTTTGTGTGTGTGTGTGCACGTGTGTGTATGTGTGTGTGTGTATGCGTGTGCTTGAATTTGTGTATGTGTGTGTATTTGTGTTTGGGGGTGCGTTTGTGTGACCTCCTGCTCACCAAAAGGGTCATAAAAGCAGGAAGCTTATTAACCAAGAAAACAGAACCTTCAGATAGGATGTCCCTATAATAAAACACTACAGCCTCCCCCACCAACAGACTGGTTGCATCATATTTTGATGTTGATTGTGCTTGGTTTTTATTTCTGCAGTGGTTGTAGTGTTTTAATATTTAGTGTTTTTTTTTCCATTATTGTAATTGTGTATAAAGTTTAATTTGAATGAAAGTTACACTCAAAAGCTTTCAGTGTTGCTGTGTTGAGTGTTTGCATGTTTAAAGTTTGTATGGAAGAAACAGAAAGACATTTGGCTAAAGAAATCTGTGCTAGAGTGACCTTTAAAAAAAATAGTAGAAAACAAAACAGATGTTGAATTCTTTAGAGAATTTTCTAGAAATCTTTTTCTTTCAAAACAGAATTCAGAATATTGATGTTTGACATGGAAGCTGTTTCTACAGGATCCTGATGGACACTCAAAGCTTTATAAAATGTTCTCATTAGTTGTTTGCAGCAGAATATCAACCAATGTGAACCAAAACAACAAAAGTGTGTGAGACTACAGATTCTAGAATCAGAACTGCTGATTTCATTACTCTGAACTTTTAAAGGCAGGTTTTGTATCTGAGAGCAGGGACACTTGCTGTGTTCAGTGTGACTCGTCTCTGCAGAAGGTCAGGGCTCTGATAGTTGCAGTTAGCGGGTGACTTACTGGGCAGGTGGATCCTGAGTGTTTTGGGGAGTCAGGGTTCATTATGGTCCTGGTTGCTACTGGAAATAAAGAAACAAAAGGAGGGTGTGTTGTTCAGGAAGTAAAGACTGTAGCTCAGCAGGTAGAATTACTAACTGGAAGGTTGGAGGTTTGATCCCTGGCTGCTCCAGTCTGCACGCCACGGTATCCTTGGGCAAGATGTGGAACCCCGACTTCCTCTCCGATGCATCCATCATAGTGTCATTGTTAGAAAAAGAAGTGCTTGTGTGAATGAAGCACACTGTATAAAATGCTTTGACTGCTCATACAGAAAAGCAGCTCATAAGAACTGGTTCATTTTCCAGATAATTCCACTATTAAGACAACAGACATTTGGGAGGCTTTCTCTGAGAGTAACACTGAAAGTCTTGCTGCTCCTCCACAAAATGAACTTCAGATTAAAGACACAGCTCAGATAAACACAACTCAAACTAATCTACACTATTTTTCTTTATTACGCAGCGTTTTTATAACTATTTCCAGATGTTTCTAAAGATGAAAACAGAATTAAACTCCAGCCTGATGCGTTTCTGAGGTTCCTGACTCTGACCGTCCCTCAAACGCCTCTCTGAGCGTTTCCTTCCGTCGCTTTTACTTTCGCTTTCGTGAATGTTGTGGCGCAGTTGATCGTCTCGAAGTTAAGGTAACGTTAGCAGTCTGTACTGTTTTCCTGGCTGACATCAGCTGTGTGCAGCTTAGTTTCAGCATAAATCTGCTTCGTTTTATGTGAGATCAGAGTCTGGGAACGAGACAGAAACAGTTGATGATCAGCAGCTGAACTCGATGTTACTGTGGATCCACTGACTGATGTCTGTAGGCAGCTTCTCCTGCCTCCATCAGTCTGTTCCGACACAAAAAAGGATCCATTCTCGAAATTTCGACTTATAACTCGAAAATTTTGAGAAAAGTAGCTCGAAATGTCGAGTTAGTTCTGCCAATCAGTAATCTAGCTACAATGCGCACTCAAACCCGCATCGCAACAAACCGGCGCTTTCGAGAGTAGTTAGCTGATATTAACGCCATGTGATTCAGCTAATAACAGAAGGATTTCATCATTTGTGAAGCCACACAGACAATAATCAGCGACTTGTGCATTTATGACTGGCTGTTATTCTGGTATCTTAGCTGTAGCATTTGTAGCTGAGGGCTTCAGCTTCCGGGTTAGAAGGAAATTACGTCATTCACGTAAATTACTGATTGACAGCACTAACTCTTAATTTTGAGTTAGTTTTTTCAAAATTCCAAGTTAATAAGTCGAAATTACGATAAAATAAGTCGAAATTTCGAGTTCTGGATCCTTCTTTTTTTTAGTGACGGAAACGGGCTTCCAGTGTGTGGATGTTGTTTAACTGCTGACAGTGAGACAGGGCTGTCCTAAGAGTCGCTGCCAACACTTCATCTATAAAATGCATTTCTCTGCTCGTTCGCTATAGTCTGCTGTCGTATTTGTATGCAGGTTATTTTCAGTTTAACTGCTGATGTTCATTCGTGTATTGTAGCTGAATGCGTTGATGATTGATCATAAATTAGTAAACTGGCCGTTTTTGTTCAATAATTCCTGTTTCATGTTCAAACCATCAGACAGAAACTCTGCGTTTGTTTTTATGTTCTTCAGCCTGTTGTTCTTGAGGTAATCTGTGATGCGTTTAATGACCCTCCACATGCTCTGAGGCTCATTTGAAGAGAAACAGAACTTCATCTTTAGAGCATAAGTGGGTTTTTGCCCTCTTTATGCCCGCGGTCAGGCTCTGTTTATTGTAGTATAACACTCATAGGACACAGTGACCCGCTGCACACACACTGCACACACACTGCACACAATGACAGCTGCAGAGTTTGTGTCTGATGTATTAAGTATGAAACACTGTTGGGTTAAAATCTGGTCAGAATGAATCCAGGTGCAGGTGTGTCAGTTTAGGACCACTGGACTAACATCCAAGTGCTCACAATATAAAGTGTATTCTGTAGTAACATCCTGGTGTTGCAGCAACAGTCCCACATGGAAACGTCAACACTCAAACTCAAAGTCTCTTTTTGTCAACAATAAAATGACAGCAGACCAATTTGAACAAAGTTGGTAAAAAGCTTCAGAAATTAGTAAAATATTAAAAAGTGTCTTGATGCTCAATCATCCAGTAAATCCCCAAAGAGTTGATTCTGTTCATCTGGATGTTTTCAGCAGCATGGATCAGTGTGAGGACAGAGAGGAGGGAGTCCCTCCCTCTAAAAGCACTCTGTGTGGGGAACATGAGAGCCAGACCAAAGCTCAGAGGTGAGATGACCATCTCTAACTGTCCATGACTCTTCTCCATGTCACAGCTCAGCACTCACATCACTGCTCCATCATTATTCACACTCATACCTCTGTGTGTGTTGTTTTAAAGCCCAGAGCTGTGGGGCGTACCAGGCTCAGCTGGACATAACCCTGAAACTAATCCAGAACCTGGACCTGAACCCAGCTGTGTTTCCTTAAAGAGCAACGACTCGAAGGATATTATTGAAAACTTTAACAAAAGACTGTTATGTGACAAAGAGTAAGTACATTATTTTTATGAGATTGTTCATCATGTCTTTAATTTAATATTTCCAGTTTTTCCTTCCTATCTCATGAAGCTGTTACATTTATTGTTTTTCTTTTAGGATCAATAAGAGGCCAGAATCTCCTGGACCTGAACCCAGCTGTGTTTCCTTAAAGAGCAACGTGTCGAATGGATATTGATTATAAACTTTAAAGGATGTTCTTCTGCTGCTGAGAGGTAATGTGTGTCTAGATGTTGTTCCTGACTCTGTATTTCTGAATAAATCCTCATGTTTAATATCAGCTCAGCTCTTTTTCACACATTTCTATGTTGGTATGTGAAGCGGTGTGTGTTGGAGTGTTTCCACAAACACAGCAGTCAGAGTGGAAAGAGTGGATGTTGTAGGAGGTGTTTGTGTAGTGAAGAGGCTGAGTGTCTGTAGGACTCCAGCTGCTCCAGCAGGTGTCTCCTTTGTGCTTTGCTTCAAACACAGTGTAGGGAGGAGCTTCCACTCAGGTGTTTCAGGTGTTGCTGGATGGAGGAGGACAAATAGTTTTTCCCTTCAGTGACACTTCAGCAGCTCAATGTTCTGGGAGATGTTTGTCTTTATGAAGGTTTATGGATTCTTGTTCTTACTTTGGTTAAACTGAGCAATACATTTTCCATCTAACATTTAAAGTAAATTTCCAGGTGAATAAAAGATCTGCAGCTGCAGCCTCTGTGATGTTTCACAGTCTGAAAGTAACAAATTCAACCAGAGTTCAAACAAAGGCTTAATATACGTGTGTGTTTGATATAATGCCAACAAGTACAAATAGGTGTTCTTACAGGTCTTAATCACAGAGGTCTGATAAGTCTGGTGACTTTCACACTCAGCAATTTTGCTGCCTTTTATTTTATATTGGCCTTTTTAAAGCCCTTCAAAGTCTCCCACATTCATACAGAGCTTTTAACACCAAACTCCTTTACAGTCCTTCTCCTCTCACACACGATCACACGACTGATTTGTCTGCAGCAGCTGTGTTACTGCTAGTATTTTATTATGTGTGTAATCTCCTCATATTGTTCCTGTGGTTTAGTTTGACTTCCTTCTGCAAACTCAGCTGCTCTGTTGCTGATACACGTCTCCATGAATATGATTGATCAGATGCTGCCAACACCATGTGTTTCATGTGAGCGCTCAGCTGAAACCCTGGGTTGACTTATCGAGTTAATAACAAGCTTCACGTGACTGTGAATGCTAAAGTGAATCCAGATAAAGGAAAGAGACCCTGCTAATGTTGGACTCACTTCTTAGTGTAGATCCCAGGAGGAAGTTCAACATAGCCATTCTTTGTGCTAGCTCGACCAAACCTGAGACCACAGTGCAGGATAATGATTATCATCTGTCTCTGTCAAGGACATTTAAAATCCACAAATAACAAACATAATTATATTTGATCATTAAAAATATGTTTTCACTTAAAAAAGCATGAGCACACTGGTGGATTACAGAAACATGAAAACTCGTTAACAGTAAAGTTAATTTAGGCGTAAACAAAGTGTCAAACATACTGAAGTAGAAGGACTGATGTTTGTGTTAAAATACCCTCTTAAAGCTGAAATACTGATTCAGCTTCTTTACTCAAGTAAAGGTAAAAGAGTACAGGCTCTGAAATGTACTCACAGTATTAAAGTAAAAACTCCATCTTTGAAGGAAATTTCTGCCAGTTTTTGAGCAAAGTTACCTGAATTTCTACCTCCAACATTAATATGAGAAAATTATCTGAACTTTTATTCTAATAAATTTAATCAGCTTGAACATTTTGTAGCACAAAAGTAGAAAAAACTCAAAGGGAATAAAAAATAGCTCCATTTGCTGTTGCCTGCATTGTAGATGGGCGGCTTTGCCTCAACACCTAAACAGGAAAATGAGTTTAGTCAAGTATTAAAGTAGGATTGAAGAGGTGAGGAAACCAGAGATCAGGTGTTGTGGTGCAGCATGGTCACAAGAATCATTTAGAAATGGGTCGAAATATTTTCTCTTCTATATTTTTTGCACAGTCTGATGTGCTGCTGCTCTGAGGTTTACTGCTCTCTGTGTGCTTAGAAAACTGTGAGGTACAAGTAGATTTGACACAAGTTATAATGGCTGATTTCCATATAACGGTGAAATACAGGGACTTAATCGTTAAGTAAGAAGAACGTTTGAAGCCTAATCTTAAAAGTAGAGATAGTGTCTGTCTCCTGAATCCAAACTGGAAGCTGGTTCCACAGAAGAGGGGCCTGAAAACTGAAGGCTCTCCCTCCCATTCTACTTTTAAATACTCTAGGAACAACAAGTAGGCATGCAGTGCGAGAGCGAAGTGCTCTAATAGGGTGATATGGTACTACAAGGTCATTAAGATAAGATGGGGCCTGATTATTTAAGACCTTGTATGTGAGGAGCAGGATTTGGAATTCTGGATTTAACAGGAAGCCAAAACAGGAGAAATATGCTCTCTCTTTCTAGTCCCTGTCAGTACTCTTGCTGCAGCATTTTGGATCAGCTGAAGGCTTTTCAGCGAGTTTTTTGGACATCCTGATAATAATGAATTACAGTCGTCCAGCCTGGACGTAATAAATGCATGAACTAGTTTTTCAGCGTCACTCTGAGACAGGATATTTCTAACTTTAGAGATGTTGCACAAATGGAATAAAGCGGTCTTACATATTTGTTTAATATGTGCGTTGAAGGACATGTCCTGGTCAAAAATGACTCCAAGGTTCCTCACAGTGTTACTGGAGGCCAAGGTAATGCCATCCAGAGTAAGAATCTGGTTAGATACCATATTTCTAAGATTCTCAGGGCCGAGTACAATAACCTCAGTTTTATCTGAATTAAGAAGCAGAAAGTTAGCGGCCATCCAGGTCTTTATGTCTTTAAGACATTCCTGCAGTTTAACTCATTGGTGTGTGTTATCTGGCTTCATGGACAGATAGAGCTGGGTGTGCTATGTCTTCTGATGAGGCTGCCTTGGTGATTTTAACATCCATGTCTGCTGTGACTCTAAACTTCTGGTCAAGAACTTTTTAAATATTATTGACTCTTTTAACTTGACCCAGTGGGTTACTGGTCCCACTCATGAAAAAGGTCACACACTAGACTTGGAGCTTTCCCACGGGCGGGATGTGTGCGTCACTGAAATATCTGAGTTGGGCATCTCCGATCATCTTCCTGTGTTGTTCATTGAGATGGGCAGTAACGCGTTACTGTAATCTGATTACTTTTTTCAAGTAAAGTAAGGGATTACTATTGCAAAAATGGTAATTAGATTACCGTTACTTTCCCATAGGAACGCTGCGTTACTAAAACCGTGATTTTTTGCGAGAATGTCTCACGACAGTGACGTAAGCGAGTGCGCTGTTAGTGACAACAGCTGTGTGCAGATCAACAATGGATCATATATCGAGTGCAGGAGAGAGTATGAGCGTGCAGCGTTTAAAGCGTGGAAGTACTGACCTTACTTTGAGTTTGATTCCATAAAAAGTGACAAAAACATTAGTGTCCGCTGTGCGTGGGAAGAAAACTTCTTTTTACAGCGAAAAAAACCCCTAAACTTCCAACAAGCACTGAGTAGCTACGACGTAATGGGAAACTCACAGAGAAACTCGCGGATTCTTCCACTGACCGCTGCACACCTGCACCAGGGTAAACCTCCGCCTACCCCACTCCTGCTTTACAGGTGAAAAAGAGCAACAGGACCGCTGAGTCTTTGACTTTATTTATTTTCTGCTGTGCTTTACTTGCATCTATTTGAAAGACTGAGTGTAAACACAACAAATATTTTATTTTATGTGCTGGAATGTGTAGAAAATAGGTTTAAATGTTAAACGAATTTATTCAAGTCAGAGAATGTTGCATATAATTAAATTTTTGCTTGATGCATAAAATTAAAAGATTAAAACTAATAAAACAAGTTTTAAAAAGAGACTTTCCATTTGATTACATTTTGTATGATGGATTATGCAGAAAAAGTAGAATTGGGCTGAAAGATCTATCGCTTTATCACCTCTTCAGGTTGTAAATCGTGTTTTTAAAATGTAACTAAGTAACTAAGTAATTAATTACTTTTGAAAATAAGTAATCAGTAAAGTAACGGGATTACTTTTTTGGGGAAGTAATCAGTAATTAGTTACTGATTACTTTTTTCAAGTAACTTAACCAACACTGGTTGTTCACTCTAACTATGCGCCGCTCGGTAGATAAGCCGTGCGCCTCAGCGCACAAAAAGCGAGCGCTTAATGCTCTAACAGCGCCGCTTTTTCTGCTGCCTTTATGGACTCTGGAATAATGAACTCCAGCTGTTAAAGTGTTGAGGACCTTTCGGACATTCTTCATTCTACCTGCACTGATATTTTGGACTCTATTGCTCCGTTCAGGACTCTGTGCGCTCAGCATTTATCAGAGCTGTGGTTGAATGAACATACGCGCTCCCTTAGGCGTGACTGTAGACGCGCTGAAAGGAGATGGAAAAAGGACAGATTGTATGTTTCTCTACAGATTTTAAGGACTTCCTGTCTTTCTGCTCACCAAGAAGCTGTAAAACCTGCAGACACAGTTTGTCTTAAACTTAGTGTCAGTAAACAGTCACAGGCCTCAGGTACTTTTTAATGTCCTCAATCGCTTTCTTCGTTCACGTGATAATGTCGGAGTCATTTCTTCACCAAGTATTTGTGATGATTTTTTAGCATTTTTAACAACAAGCTTCTATCTATTAGAGCTCTTGTCTCGCCGACTGCTGCCTCAGATCTGAGTCGTTCTCCTGTGTGCTCAGCTGTCTTAGAGCAGTTTGATCCCGTCTCCCTTAATGACTTGACTGCAGTAGTTTGTAACCTAAGATCATCACACTGCCCCTCTGATTGTCTCCCCCCAACTACTCTTTCAAGGATTGTGAGGTTGGAGATCGGCCTATAATTAGCTAAGACAGCTGGGTCTAGGGATGCTTTTTAAGTAAAGGTTTAACTACAGCCAGCTAGGGATGGGTACCGTTTAGATTTGAAAACCTGCTATATTAGAATCAGTTGCTGGTGATGGCTTTTTTCTTTGACATTAATCACGTATAATCTTAACTCAAAGTGAACATAGACTTGATTGAAGTAACTCAGATCAGCCAATTCAAAATGCTAATTCAATCAACTCTGAGTTCATGGCTAGACTCAGTTTGTTGGTCCTGCACCTTAAAACTATTCCCTGTTTGTCCCTCATGTTTTTTGGATATTGTTTTCACATCTTATGTCATGGCTAGCGGGGCGAGCCATGTTGAATTTAATAAAGGACCCAAGATGCCGACACTGCTGTGAAGTGAGTGGGCTTTATTGAAACGGTGAAGTGCAGTGGAGATGGCCTGTGCAGAAGCTAAGATAACCTCTACTGAAAAAACTACAAAACTAACCTGAAACCTTAAACGGAGACACGGGGAGACAACACAGACGAACCAGCAACAAGCAGGAGAAAACAAAGGGCTCATATACACAAAAGAGCCATCAGGGAATGAGAAAAGGGAGACACAGCAGGATTCATTGGACATAACCAGACAAGGGGAAGCAAAAGTAGACACACTAACGTAGGACATGGCACTGTCAAAATAAAACAGGAAGTGAACACAGAGACACAATACTAACACAGTACAGAGGGAACACAGAAACCAAAACCTCAGAACTAGAAAATCTTAATCAGAATGAAATTGTAACAAAAGACAAGAACAATCAAAACAAAACTACTGAGTCCACAGACTCGGGACATACATCGGCTCAAACTGTGGTCATAAATATTTTGTACTTGTAAATCAGACTGTGTAGTTGTGAACTGAGTTTTGTAACATTGTAAAACAAAATATCTGAAAAGTTTATGTTTTTGCGTTCATTGATTTGTGTGTGTAAAAATTTAAAAAATATAATAAATGTAAGAAACATTAGAACTACGTTTGCTGACACAAAGTTTGGCGAGTACTGCAAGTTGTCACTTTAAACCAGTCACTGATATAAAGAGAGCACCTTGTTCCAGGGCATCTGAGCATGGAGGGAAAGCTTTATGCAGGAGATGGTAAGAGCTGTTGGGACTAAAGAAACTGAGCAGAAAACTACAGACATCTGGAAACTGAGTTGTTAATTCTCAGTGGGATCAGCAGGACTAGCAAAGCTTCACCATGACAGTCATCTGATTGACTGAACCCATCCAAACATCACTTCATGGACCTTTAGCTTGTGTCTGTGTGTGGACAGACATAACATGAGCTAATTATTCATTACTCCTCCACAGAGTGGACCAGCAGAGAGCAGAGGTTTCCACTGGTCAGTCTGCACAGCAACATCAAACACACCTGGACTCTGTGGTTATGGTTTGTAGTACTACGTTTACATTTGTTCTTTTCAGTCACCTCTATGCTGCACTTTGTGGACCAGAGGATTGTCAGTGTGTCCAACATAAATCAGAGTTTGGGCTCCATGATTTCAGTCAGATTGGGGTGACTGTAGCTCAGGAGGTGAGCAGGTCAGCTACTAGTCAGAAGGTTTGTGAATCAAACCCTGGCTGGCAAATGTACTGGGTAACGTACTAAACCCAAGCTGCCCTCTGATGCATCCATCAGAGTGTGAAAGAAAGTATTTAAGCATAGAACAATGTGCTTGGTTGAATGAGGCATGTTGTATAAAATGCTTTGTGTGCACAGAGTATCAAAGAGAGCTATATAAGAACCAGTCCATTTACCACTGGGTAATTCATATAGTCTTCTTTTCCAGCGGCTGGAGGACAACATCACCATGTTTGTGAAGAACGAGCTGAAGAAGATCCAGAAGCTTCTGAGTCCAGATCACCCAGAAACTTTAAAGAGCCAGATGGAGGATGAGGAGATGTTTGAAGGTGAGGATGAAGATGAAAGAAAGAGCTGCAGAGAAGCATTTCTGAAGATCACACTCCACTTCTTGAGGAGACTTAAGCAGCATGAGATGGCTGACCATCTGCACAGCAGTAAGAGAATTTCTCTAAAGACTGAATATTGATCTTTCCTAATAGCTCAAGAAATGGACCAATAGACATTCATCCTTTCAGGGTACTGAAAGGCTATGATATTTATTGTATAATAGTTTGTTTCTGAATGTCTTACCTTCAGAAATATTTGCTCCACTCCGTAAACGTGAACTTAAAGCCCAACTGAAGAAGAAGTTCCAGTGTGTGTTTGAGGGCATCGCTAAAGCAGGAAGCCCAACCCTCCTGAATCAGATCTACACAGAGCTCTACATCACAGAGGGAGGGACTGCAGAGGTCAATGATGAACATGAGGTCAGACAGATTGAAACAGCATCCAGGAAACCACACAGACCAGAAACAACAATCAGACAAGAAGACATCTTTAAAGCCTCACCTGGAAGAGATGAACCAATCAGAACAGTGCTGACAAAGGGAGTGGCTGGCATTGGGAAAACAGTCTTAACACAGAAATACAGCCTGGACTGGGCTGAAGACAAAGCCAACCAGGACATCCAGTTCATATTTCCATTCACTTTCAGAGAGCTGAATGTGCTGAAAGAGGAAAAGTTCAGCTTGGTGGGACTTGTTCATCACTTCTTTAATCAAACTAACGAATCAGGAATCTGCAGTCTTGAAGACTTCCAGGTTGTGTTCATCTTTGATGGTCTGGATGAGTGTCGACTTCCTCTGGACTTCCACAAAACTACAATCCTAACTGACCCTAGAAAGTCCACCTCAGTGGATGTGCTGCTGACAAACCTCATCAGAGGGAACCTGCTCCCTTCTGCTCGCCTTTGGATAACAACACGACCTGCAGCAGCCAATCAGATCCCTCCTCAGTGTGTCGACATGGTGACAGAGGTCAGAGGGTTCACTGACCCACAGAAGGAGGAGTACTTCAGGAAGAGATTCAGAGATGAGGAGCAGGCCAGCAGGATCATCTCCCACATCAAGAAAGCTCGAAGCCTCCACATCATGTGTCACATCCCAGTCTTCTGCTGGATCACTGCTACAGTTCTGGAGGATGTGCTGGAAACCAGAGAGGGAGGAGAGCTGCCCAAGACCCTGACTGAGATGTACATCCACTTCCTGGTGGTTCAGGCCAAAGTCAAGAGTATCAAATATGATGGAGGAGCTGAGACAGATCCACACTGGAGTCCAGAGAGCAGGAAGATGATTGAGTCTCTGGGAAAACTGGCTTTTGATCAGCTGCAGAAAGGAAACCTGATCTTCTATGAACCAGACCTGACAGAGTGTGGCATCGATATCAGAGCAGCCTCAGTGTACTCAGGAGTGTTCACACAGATCTTTAAAGAGGAGAAACAACTGTACCAGGACAAGGTGTTCTGCTTTGTTCATCTCAGTGTTCAGGAGTTTCTGGCTGCTCTTCATGTCCACCTGACCTTCATCCACTCTGGACTCAATCTGCTGGAAGAGCAACAAACAACTTGGAAGGTGTTTCAAACAAGAAAATCTTCAATGAAATACTTCTACCAGTGTGCTGTGGACAAGGCCTTACAGAGCCCCAATGGACACCTGGACTTGTTCCTTCGTTTTCTCTTGGGTCTGAAGACTAATCAAACTCGTTTGCAAGGCCTGATGACACAAACAGGAAGTAGCTCACAGACCAATCAGGAAACAGTTCAGTACATCAAGGAGAAGCTCAGTGAGAATCTGTCTGCAGAGAAAAGCATCAATCTGTTTCACTGTCTGAATGAACTGAATGATCGTTCTCTAGTGGAGGAGATCCAACAGTCCCTGAGATCAGGACGTCTCTCCACAGATAAACTGTCTCCTGCTCAGTGGTCAGCTCTGGTCTTCATCTTACTGTCATCAGAAAAAGATCTGGATGTGTTTGACCTGCAGAAATACTTTGCTTCAGAGGAGGCTCTTCTGAGGCTGCTGCCAGTGGTCAAAGCCTCTAAAAAAGCTCTGTAAGTTATAAAGTTTTTATTATTTAATTTGGTTGGTATGTTATGGAAAAACACACTGCCATCAACTTCTGTTTTGTTTTTGTCAAAATCACTGTAATATAATCACTGTACCTTTATATACATGTGACTTGTATTAATGCTGCTGCCCTCTTGTGGCTAAAGTGTAATTATGTTATTGTTATTAGGGAGGATTTGAGAGTAACATGCCAAGTGAGTCAGCAGCTTCGCTTTAGCTTAAGAAATCCTCATTTTTATGTAACCAGTTATATTTGCATGTGTTCATTATTATAATTTAACTATTTAATATTTATGTATTAAATTTATTTTGAGTAAAATAGCAATAATTTTAATGGATGTATTAAATAAATACATCACTAATGAATTAATAATTTCAGTAATTAATTTTAAAAAGTACATAATTAAAGAAATATATTAATAATGAATTGTCCATTTATTTCATTTAAAATGTTTCATTATGTATTTATGTGCAATTCAAATTAGTTAATTACATATTTAATCAATTATTGGTTTGTTTTCTATTTTAATTATTTTACTGACACATTTAATGAACCTAATCATCTCAGATGATTTCAGTGATGTCTGCCAGACCACACAAGTGGTCGAGCTTGCATACCGCCGACAACGCGGCACACAACTTGTAAACCCCTGCTGACTATCACCTCTCGAGTTATTTATTTATGTTAGTTTCAACTGTTCCAGCAAAACGTAAGCACGTGTTACTGATAAAAAGTGCAATAGAAGCAAAGTCTAAAATGTGACAAACAGGACCCTTTTCAAGGCACAGGTTCAACAAACTGAGTCTAGCCATAAACTAGAGTTGGCAGCTGTGAGTTTTCGGTTCATGACTTCAATGAAGTCTGACCATGGTTACTTTGAGTTAAGACTATGCATCTGAAACAAGCATTAAATTAAAACTAACATTAAAAAGACTGTTAAGGAGGAAAGAGAGCATTTTCACCACAGCATGTTCATGCTGTTTGTAGATAGTGAAGACTGCTGATCAGCCTGCTCCAGAAATTATTAAACTGTCTTAAAAAAATATTATTAAACTGTATTCTAAAATAAAGCCTGATTAAGATCTGATCTTTGTTGGGGGGGGGGGGGGTCAATAATGTCCACAAGTCTGTATGATGTGTTTCATAGTTTCTAACAAGCCTTTTAAACTTAAGTTACTGCATTGCTGAAACACCAACATCTGCTTATTGAACAAAACAAAAACAACCAAAAGTCCACACATCTGATTTTATTTTTATTTTAATAGACTTCCAAAGATTATACCAGATAACTGGCCTCAGAATATAATTGAATAAACATGTTTAAAAACGATAACCTAATCCTGTCTTGACAGGCTGAGCTCTTCAGTATCCACCAACAGCATCGTCATGCTGAGTCAGACGTTTCTGCTCCTGGTGGAAATACTCTTCCTCTTTCCACATTGTACCAAATGTTTTTAAATGTTAGTTTCAATTTAAAATGAAAGATTAAAAAGGTGTAACACATATAAACATCAGATAATTAAGACAAGCGAATGGTTCAGTTCCACATGTGCTCCGCTGACACATTAAACTTCAGTAAAATTAATTAATTTAATTTAATTAATTAATTTAATTGGGACTAAATCAATGATGTATGTATTTAATTTATTAAGTATTTTGAACTTAATCAATTAATGACATTTAATTAATTATTTAATGATGACTCATTGATTAATTATTGATGATTAATTAACCCTCCACATGATTTAACCTCTATAGAGATAACATTTTATCTAGATCATGTATTTTTCAAAGGTTCAGAGCAGAAAGTTTAACATTATTATTTTTCTCTTTATTGTCTCTTCAGATTGAGTGTCTGTAATCTCTCAGAGGGAAGCTGTGAAACTCTGTCTTCACTACTCAGCTCCCAGCCCTCTAGTTTGAGACAGCTTGACCTGAGTAACAATGACCTGAAGGACTCTGGAGTGAAAGTTTTGTCTTCTGGACTGAAAAGTCCATATTGTGAACTGGAAACACTCAGGTCAGCGTTCTTGAAATGTTCAGTAGATGAGGTTTAGAGGTTTACAATCTAAGGTTTAGATTGACTAATGGCTATTTTTAACTCCTGTTTCACTTTTGGCTGCAATTTCCTGTTTGCATTTAGCTATTTTTCTCTTCTCTAAGAGTATCTGTCATGTCTGCAGGCTGTCAGGCTGCCTGGTCACAGAGGAAGGTTGCAAGTCTCTGGTCTCAGCTTTTAGCTCCAGTTCTTCCCATCTGAAAGAGCTGGACCTGAGCTACAATAACCCAGGAGAGGCAGCAGTGAAGATGCTTGAGCAGCTAAGACTGGACACTCTGAGGTATGTAGATGGCCGTTACAGCCACAAACAGTGTCTGATAGATGAGGAAACTGGCTCTGTCTGATTACTTAATGCTGGAAACCAGTGTTATTTGAACAATCACACATATAGGAACATTTTTCCATTCTGGTCTAACATAAACAGTAGAGGTTTGTATGGGGTCTCAAAGGACAAAATCTCTGTCAGCAACAACGGTGCAGCCTGTTCAAACTGATCTCTGGAAAGGAACTGACATTTTCACTCTCTTTATTTATTTTAAGTTTTATCTGTGTGCAGAGACCATGTCCAGGACATGTTTAGCCTGTTGATCGACCAAAGTGAATTAACTTTGGTCGATCAACCTTGAAATTCAAAGTCAAATTATAATATAATTAGTGTTGTCAACATTAACGCTTCAACGCCGTGTAACCCCTCATCGGGCTGATCTGCATTAACTTGTTAATGAGGATTTGCCGTGTTAACGCCGTAATTACGGGTTAATGTTGACGGCACTAAATATAATATAAATCAATCATTCAAATCAGTCATTCATTGCTAACAGAAAACAAAGATTAAGAAACAAAGGGATGGAGCTGGTGGATTGGTGGTTGTGTGTTAGGCCCAGACCAGTGGGTGTTTTTGACTGTAAAGCCAATCTAGCAAGGACAACCACTTGTGCTGTTACCCTGCAGCCTGCACTGCAGGATATGTGCTGTGCCACTGAGACCACGTCCACACTAGCCCAGATGGATTTGAAAACGGTGTTTTCGTCTGAAAATGCTCTGCGTCCACACTATTGTTTTCAGTCGTTTTCACAAGGTTGTGTGTCCACATTGAAACGGCCGAAAAAAACGCTTATGTTGCAGTCCTGCTCATGCATGAAACGCAGGAAGATCCGGCCCGCCTCATTTCTGTCCGACGTCTATTCACTTTCCGGCTCGTTGAAACGTCGCAGCAAAATGAGGAAAAGCACTGAGTTTTTAAATGGACTAACAATGAGGTGGAGTTGTTGCTGCGAGTAACACAAAAGTACAAAGTTGCAAAAGCGAGTGAGAATTACAGAATTTAAAGAAAAGCTATCTGGAGCATGTGCAGACTGATATTAACCTTTAATAGGGCTGTCAAAAATGAGAGCAAACAAAACAACTGTTGTATAATGCCCTCCGCTATCTTTGTTTAATTGGTCACATGACTGCATCACATGACTAAAAAGGTGTCATCGTTTTCAAGTCTGCGTTTTTGCTGTCCACACTGCGAAGGGAAAGCACTGTTTTCAAATGTATGCATTTTCGAGAGCGTGTTCAAAACACAGCGTTTTCCTTGAGCGAAAACGCCTCCCTGGGAAAGTCTATGCCAGGGTGCTGGAGAGGAGAGTCCGACCGTTAGTCGAACCTCGGATACAGGAGGAACAATGCGGTTTTCGTCCTAGTCCTGGAACACTGGACCAGCTCTTTATCCTCTCATGGATACTTGAGGGTGCATGGGAGTTTGCCCAACCAGTCTACATGTGTTTTATGGACTTGGAGAAAGCATTCGACCGTGTCCCTTGGGGAGTTCTGTGAGGGGTGCTCCGGGAGTATGGGGTGTCTGGCCCATTGCTACGGGCCATTCAGTCCTTATACGACTGTTGCAAGAGCTCGGTCCGCATAGCCGGCAATAAGTCGGACTCGTTCCAGGTGGGTGATGGGCTCCGCCAGGGCTGCCCTTTGTCACCGATTATGTTTATAATTTTTATGGACAGAATTTCTAGGCGTAGCCAAGTGGTTTCACTTAGGTCAGGGGTTGGCTCCGGAGCCGCATGCGGCTCTTTAGTCCTTATAGTGCGGCTCCGGGAAAATAAATTAGAAGTATTTAGCTGAAGTGTATTTTATTTATGTTAGTTCTTTTTTACCTTGTAGTTCTAAATTGGAAGATTATTGTGATATTGAAATATAAAAATAAAATTATATTCTATTATTTCTTCATTGCTCAAAATATCCGTCACACTCGTGGAAGCCGGTGTACCCGCCAAAACGCTGTGCATTTATGGAGACTTTCAGCCCCAGGTAGGCCAGTTATAGATCTTCGGATCCACATTATGTCAGCAGCTGTTCTCCACCATGAACTATGTTAAAACAAACACCGCTCACGCCTCACAGATGACAGCTTACAGTCCTGTAGAGATGAAAGTGACTTCGTACAGCCCCAATCTGCAGACACTGTGCGCAGAGGTTCAGGAGCAGAAGTCCCTTTGTAAACATATCACGGCAGACCCGACGATGTTTGCATGAACGCGCTTTTCAGCATCTCTTTATTGACCACTTTACACACATGTTGCTGTGCGCACAAAGCCGGCTGTAGCTTTGCAGCTCACAGCCCGACACACACCAACAACAGCAGAGAGAGCGCAGACGTTAAGGTGGCGAGGCGTGATTGCGGGTGGAGTGCCCACTCCGGGTCAGGGTCGAGTTCCTGCCCCAACTGGAGGAGTTCAAGTATCTCGGGGTCTTGTTCATGAGCGATGGGAGAAGGGAGCAGGAGATCGTCAGACGGATTGGTGCAGCGGCTGCAGTGATGAGGACGCTGCACCGGTCCGTCGTGGTGAAGAGAGAGCTGAGTGTAAAAGTGAAGCTCTCAATTTACCGGTCGACCTACGCCCCGACCCTCAGCTATGGCCTCGAGCTGTGGGTAGTGACCGAAAGAACGAGATCATGAATACAAGTGGTGGAAATGGGCTTCCTCTCGAAGGTGGCTCGCCTCTCCCTTAGAGATAGGGTGAGAAGTTTGGCCAGTTGAGGTGGTTCGGGCAACTGACAAGGATGCCTCCTGGGCGCCTCCTGAGCGAGGTTTTCGAGACATGTCTCACCGGGAGGAGGCCCCGGGGCAGACCCACTGACTATATCTCTCGGCTGGCCTGGGAACGCCTTGGTGTTCCCCCGGACAAGCTGGAGGAGGGAGAGAGGGAGGAGAGGAGGGAGGTCTGGGCTTCTCTGCTTGGGCTGCTGCCCCCGCGACCCAGCCCCGGATAAGCGGAAGAAAATGGATGGATGGATGGAAAACACCGTCTCAGTGTGGACGGGAGGCCAAAACGGAGAGAAAACAAGGCGTTTTCAAACTAAAACGTGTTAGTGTGGACGTAGCCGGAGAGCTCCAGAAAGAGCCTTCATGGTGGCCCTGCAGCCAACCAGCACTTCAGTCAAATGCTGTCAAAAGTGGTCCCAGAGACAGTGTTAGCTGTAACCATCAATGACCAAGAATTGTGTCATTTAATTCAGGGTTTCCCTGTATTGTTGTTTAATATCATTTCTGAATAAATAAATCAAGATGACGAGCCTCAGACATCCCACTGTGGAGGCATCCTCGCCTGGACCAGTGGCTGCCCTTGTGAGACAGACTTTATGGTCCCAAACAGCCCTAATCTGAGAATGAAGGCTCCTTTACATAGAAAGCAGTATGTGGTGTGATGACCGCTGCATTAGCTCAAAATATGTGATGCACTGGCTGCTGCACTCTACCTGTACTGAATCAGTTTTTGTGCCCAGTCCCAGTCTTTACATTTAATATGCATCCACTCCCTGACAGCATGAATGTCACAGTGTGTTGAACCTTGGCTGTGGCACATGTCAGTGCTCCCTGGACATCGTGCTTAATAAAGGAGATTAAATGTGATGTGATTATGAGTTTTGCTCTTTTGAAGTTGAAACATTTATGTGTCAAAATGTTGGACTGTTCCTTTATCAGTGTGTAACAGTGTGTGTGTGAGAGCCATGTAATGTCCATGTGTGCATGCTGACTGTGCTGCTCTGACCCCCCTCCTCCTTTCAGGGTGGAGCCTGCTGGAGTCCGATGGTTGAGACCAGGAGGTCTGAGGAAGTGTAAGTGTGTTTTTAATGGGATTCATGAAAACAAAGCAGCACACATTCAACCATCTTCATCATTCTGATGTCAGGAGTCATCATCAAAGGGTCAATCAAGAACAGATGATGGATCAATAACTGCAGCTGGATTGTGTTTGTTCTCTCCATCAGATTCCTGTCAACTCACAATCGACACAAACACAGTGAACACAAAGCTCCAACTGTCTGACAACAACAGGAAGGTGACACGTGTGGAGGAGGTTCAGTCATATCCTGATCATCCAGACAGATTTGATGTTCCTCAGCTGCTGTGTAGAGATGGTCTGACTGGTCGCTGTTACTGGGAGGTCGAGTGGACGAGGAGGGCTTTGATATCAGTGAGTTACAGAGGAATCAAAAGGAAAGGAGGCAGTGATGAGTGTGTGTTTGGTGGAAATGATCAGTCCTGGAGTCTTTCCTGTTCTGATCATTATTCCTCTGTGTGGCACAATAACAGACACACATCCATCTCCTCCTCCTCCTCCTCCTCCTCTGTCTCTAACAGAGTAGCAGTGTATGTGGACTGTCCTGCTGGCACTGTGTCCTTCTACAGAGTCTCCTCTGACTCTCTGATCCACCTCCACACCTTCCACACCACATTCACTGAACCTCTTTATCCTGGGTTCGGGGCTTCATTGGATTCAAATCCTTTGTTTTATTCCACTGTAGCTGTCAATGCGGGTTTAGTGGGTTTAAGCCTTTTTGAACTTCCTTTGAAGAAACTATTATTTGGCCCTGAGTCAGTGACTCTGTGTAGTTAGTCTTACCTGTTAGAGAAACAGTTCAGTCTGTACATGTCTGTGTCTTTCACTCAGAAACACATGATGAGATTCATGGATTCAGTCAGTTGATGTTTTAAACTAAATGATTCACAAATTATTATTCAACACAAGTTTGGTGAGCAGCAGGGCTCATCCTGCTTTTTGTTTTTGTGCATCATAATGATGAAATAACTTTGTCATGTCTGTGGTGGCCTTTGGAGAATTAAACCATCCTTTAGAAACTAGATATAAATGTCATATTTTCCAACATTGATATTTTTCTGTGTTTCAGACGACAATGAAAAGATAAAGAACAGTCTGTAAATCACAAGTTATCAATTCAAATGATTATTAAAGCCACAAGAGAAGCTTCCTGTTATTTGTACCACTCACCTGGTCATGTGATCCAGCTGTGCAGCCAATCATAACTGCCATCACTTTCTACTTTGATATTTCCATGGTGAATGGACTGATTCTTGTTTAACACGTTCATACTCTGATGGATGCATCGGAGAGGGTTAGT
The DNA here is from genome assembly GCF_900408965.1 of Simochromis diagramma. Classification (NCBI taxonomy): domain Eukaryota; kingdom Metazoa; phylum Chordata; class Actinopteri; order Cichliformes; family Cichlidae; genus Simochromis; species Simochromis diagramma. Next base: position 612,067 of record NW_024386899.1, read on the forward strand.
GTCTTGCTCAAGGACGCTTTGTGTGCCAGCTGGAGCAGTCAGGGATTGAACCACCAACCTTCTGATCATTAGATGCCTTGCTCTGTCTCCTGAGCTACAGCCATCATCAAAGCTCTTTCTTAAATCCTCTCTGAGAGGAGCTCAAACACGAGGAAGAGACGAAAGTGAGGGAAGAGAGTGGACTCATTAGTAAAATGAAAAACAGCCAGTGCTGATGTTTAAGACAAGTGAGGTAACAGAAACACTATATATGGCAGCGGTCACCATGGCAGCATCAATGTCGGTTGCTACGTATTGTATTGATCCTGATCTGTGAGCCTCATATCAGGATATGCTGTTGTTTGTATTTGTTTTCATTGTTACCATTTTTGTGTCTTTTTTAACAAAATACTTTTATCTTGCCATCGTTTGTCAGAGAGTCAAACTAAATTTGGTTCATCTTTCTACAATAAAAACATTTCTTCATCTTAATTATTGTGTGTGCAGAGTTGTAGTTACTCACAGTGACCACTGGAGGCGTGTGATCCTGATAGTTTCCCTGGAACCGTCCAGTTCATCCACATTAATGAAGCTGTTGGTGATTAACGCTCATCTGTACAACTTTAACAACAATATCAAACTTTTAATCGCTCTACAAACAGTTTGTCTGATGTATAAACTGTGTCTTAAAGGGTCAAAGTAAATGTCACATTGAAAGCAGATTTCACTGTAATGTCCTCTGTTTGAAATATTCCAAATATAATCTGGCTTGGTAATGATTTACTCATATATTGTCCACGCAGACTAAAGCAGTAGGAGATGAGATGAAAACAATTAGAAGAATCTTTACTCTTTAATGTCACAAATTCCTCTTTGTATGTAACATAACAACATACATGATACAGCTGCAGCAACTGAGGCGAGGAGAGAGGCAGCAACAAGAAAACTGGAAGAAGGAGACCAACAACACCACCTGTGGAAATCTTTCCCCAATCAAGCGTCATCATATCAGCATTTCATCAAAAGCACACATGCTCCGACCTGACAATGCAGAGGTGTGGCAAAATCATTGAATCATTTATTAAACAAATGAGTGCATCAAAAATAAGAGTGGAGCTGCAATGAAAGAGAAGTGAACTTTCTTCAGTCAACACAAAGTTTTCCCTGACAGGTGACATTTAATTAAAGTGACTTTGTTACCACACACACATTCAGAGGCAGTCTACAGGAGCAGAGCTGCAGCTATTCAGCAAATGTCTCCCTGCAATCCTCACTGCAACACCTACATGTGAAAATGAAACCAGCTCTACTGTTCACACATGAAACGTCGTGTGAAGAACCAGTTTTCCTCAGATCTCTGTTTTAGTAACTCTGAAGTCTGAACTTTTGATTTTTGCATCCTGTTTGTACTGATAACTGTCAGTGGATGATTTTGATCCCAAAGAAATCTTTAACACACGTAGTGATGGGACGTGTGCACTGAAACAATGGTTAGGAAACAGAAATCGCCTGAGGATCTGCTCATGTTTAAGATTTCTTCTTTACAAACATTTTCTATGGCTGTTCCCAGTATGACCAGTGACACAAAGCATGAAAAATGGGGATTAGTTCATTCAGACAAATACACTTTTTAAAATGTAAAAATAAAGAAATTAATCAATAAAATAAAAAGTCAAAGAAATAAAAAATAAGGGTCTGAGGCATCTGTCTCACTGTATCCATGGCAACAATTGACTTTCTGTTCCTTCATATCAGAACCACATCTTTGAAATCAAAACATTTAAGATTCAAATTCAACCACAGATGTGTTCAATTAAATATTAAATGAAGCAGTGCAATGTTTTTATCACTATCCAAGTTTGAACTCTAAGTAGAAGATTTAAAAAAGCAACACACACACACACACAGACACACAGACGCACACACGCAGACACGCACACACTCACACAGACACGCACACACTCACACAGACACGCACACACAGACACGCACACACAGACACGCACACACACACACGCACACACTCACACACACACTCACACACACACACTCACACACACACACTCACACACACACACACACACACACACACACACGCACACACACGCACACACACACGCACACACACACGCACACACACTCACACACACACTCACACACACACACACACACACACACACACACACACACACACACACTCACACTCACACACACACACTCACACACACTCACACACACTCACACACACACACACACACACACACAGTATGCAGACATGATTTAGCTGATGATAACATAACGACTGCACAGACCTGTGGGATGATTCATGTCCTTTTTCTTACTCTATGCAATGATGAACTTCTTGCTTCAGGACCTTCTTGATGAATTTGTTTTCTAATCCACAGTTTTCTACCTGATCTGTGTGTTTGAAGTAAAATGTGTTGCTTCAAATGTAAAAGTTAAACAGACAGAAAGCATCAACGTGGACTTCAATCAGTGTTTTGTGTTCATACAGGTCAGCTGTTGCACACAGAGGTCCTGGATTTACACTGTGCCCTGGTTCCTGTGTTCCTGTATGTAGTTTAGTCTAAAGTGGATCCTCCTCATGTACAGACTGAATTATCTGTTCAACAATCAGCATTTCTGATTCATGGATTTCATTTGTTTTTGCTAGTTTTGACTGAGATTTCAACACATCTGTGGTGGCATCTGTTCAGTGTTGTGGAAGTTTTACAGCACTAATCTCACTTCACTGCTTTCTTCCATTTGTGCAACATCTCTAAAGTTAGAAATATCCTGTCTCAGAGTGACGCTGAAAAACTAGTTCATGCATTTATTACTTCCAGGCTGGACGACTGTAATTCATTATTATCAGGATGTCCTAAAAACTCCCTGAAAAGTCTTCAGCTGATCCAAAATGCTGCAGCAAGAGTCCTGACAGGGACTAGAAAGAGAGAGCATATTTCTCCTGTTTTGGCTTCCCTTCATTGGCTTCCTGTTAAATCCAGAATTGAATTCAAAATCCTGCTCCTCACATACAAGGTCTTAAATAATCAGGCCCCATCTTATCTCAATGACCTTGTAGTACCATATCACCCTATTAGAGCGCTTCGCTCTCGCTCTGCAGGCCTACTTGTTGTTCCTAGAGTATTTAAAAGTAGAATGGGAGGCAGAGCCTTCAGTTTTCAGGCCCCTCTTCTGTGGAACCAGCTTCCAGTTTGGATTCAGGAGACAGACACTATCTCTACTTTCAAGATTAGGCTTCAAACTTTCCTTTTTGCTAAAGCATATAGTTAGGGCTGGACCAGGTGACCCTGAATCCTCCCTTAGTTATGCTGCAATAGATGTAGGCTGCCGGGGATTCCCATGATGCATTGAGTTTTTCCTTTCCAGTCACCTTTCTCACTCACTATGTGTTAACCGACCTCTCTGCATTGAATCATATCTGTTATTAATCTCTGTCTCTCTTCCACAGCATGTCTTTATCCTGTCTTCCTTCTCTCACCCCAACCAATCACAGCAGATGGCCCCGCCCCTCCCTGAGCCTGGTTCTGCCGGAGGTTTCTTCCTGTTAAAAGGGAGTTTTTCCTTCCCACTATCGCCAAAGCGCTGCTCATAGGGGGTCATATGATTGTAGTTTTTTTTCTATGTATCTACTGTACAATATAAAGCGCCTTGAGGCGACTGCTGTTGTGATTTGGTGCTATATAAATAAAATTGAATTGAATTGAATTGAATTGAAGAATTTTATAATGAACTATTTACAGGTGTATACAGATGGGTCGAAAGATCCCAAACCTGAAGCAACAAGTGTAGCAGTGGTAATTCTGCAGTTAAGGCTCAAGATTGCAAAAACAACATCAAATCTTCTGAGTATATATGCAGTTGAGTTATATGTCACACTGTTGGCTGTAGAATGATAGACAGCAGAATTTCAAAAGTAATAATATGTAGTGATTCATTGTCAGCATTGAAAGTAAATTTGTATGACGTCCTTTTGCTCATCATAGAGTGTCTGAAGAAAATAAACATATAGTGATAATGTGGACTCTGGCTCATAGAGGTATTGTGGGTAATGAAAGAGTAGATTGGCTAAAGCAGCTGTTAAAAAAGTAGACATAGATTTGCAGATACCATTGTTGAAATCTGAGGGAAAAGAATAGTTTGCACACAAAGTAAGAACTTCTGGAGAATGGCATGGGATAATGGAACAAAAGGGAGACGTGGGGTACAAACACAATAGAAGTTAAGAGGAGTAGTGGGTTAAATAGGCAGCAGGAGAATACAAACAGGTCATTGCTTTCTGAATGGTTCTCTTTTTATGATGGGGAAACATCCGACTGGGTCATGTGATGGTGTAATGCTATGGAGACGGTTGAACATGTGGTTATTAGTTGAAGTATAGAAGTCAAAGGAGAGTGTTGAGGGTGGGAACTGGTGGTGAAATGAAACTTACGTTTGAAAAAGTGGTTAATCAGTTAAGTCATGATGAGGTGAAAGGAGTGGTTTTTCATTTTTGAGAAATACTGATCTCATCAAGAGGATCTGAAGATCTGGAAGAGAAGTAAGAGTAAAAGCCAGGAGATGGCAGTAGTGCAACATCTTTGGATGCAAGCTGCTGTTAAAAATGACAGAAGAAGAAGTTTGCTTGATCGTTCCTCAGCTCGTCTGTGTGAAGCTGAGTGTAAAGAGGCTCCTGCTGTTAGAGAAACACTCTGACTGTTTCACAGAGTCAAACATGTTCAGACTCAATCTCAGTCAGAAACTCAGCATCACATCGATGAAGCTGCAGATTCATTGAGGTTAATTTCTGATTAATTTCTTTGCTGCCAGCTGAAATTTAAATGTAATTTAAAAGAAGGATTGAAGGTTATTGAACCCAAAGATTTCACATGAACGTGTATGAATTGTATGATATGTCTCTTCTATTTTTCCATGATCATATTTTGATGTTGATTGTGATTGGTTTCATTTGATTCTTCATTGGTTGGAGTGTTTTAATGTTTAGATTGTCTTTTGTTCCATGTTGTAATTGTGTATAAAGTTTGATTTGAATGACAGTTACACTCGGATGCTTTCAGTGTTGCTGTGTTGAGTGTTTGCATGTTTAATGTTTGTATGGAAGACACAGAAAGACATGTGATTAAAGAAATCTGTTCTAGAGTGACTTTTTAAATAAATAGTAGAAAACAAAACAGATGTTGAATTCTTTAGAGAGTTTTCTAAAAAATCTTTATCTTTCTAAACAGAATCCAGAATATTAATGTTTGACATGGAAGCTGTTTCTACAGGATCCTGATGGACAAAATGTTCCCTCAATAGTTGTTTACAGCAGAAAATCAACCGATGTGAACCAAAACAACAGAAATGCACAAGTGGTGTGTGAGACTAGAAATGATAGAATCAGTGCTGCTGATTTCATTATTCTGAACTTTTATAGGCAGGTTTTGTATCTGAGAGCAGGGACACTTGCTGTGTTCAGTGACTGTAAGTTCAGGCTACCCTTGATTTAGTTGCTAGATGTTTTTAAACTGTGTTTATTTTATAAGGCTCATTAAAAGCCATCTGAACTAGAGATGGACCGAGCCGATGTTGCATATCGGTATCAGTCCGATACTGACCTGAATTACTGGATCGGATATAAGTAATAAATAAAAAAAGATGTAATCCGATCTACTAAATATCACAAAAGCACCTCAGAAAACTTGCGACATGGCGTAACCCAACACATGACCACATAGGAGGAGTATGTGTCACGTGATAGAGCGGCTGTGGTGTGCGAGACCTGTCGGCGGTCTGGTGGAGCATTTGGAGCCTCGCGACGTGCTTCCAAACCGGCCGACTTGGTTTCTTACGGACTCATCTCAGACCCAAGACTTTGAAGGCTCGCCGGCTGTAAATCGTCTGTAATGAGACGCTTTGCATGTCTGAGCTGAAGTTTGTTATCAGTGTTTAAAAAGGCTGCATCTCTGATGGTTGGCATTAGATCAGTGCCTCTGGAATTGGCACCTTGCACATTTGGAAAGGAACCAAGACTGAATTATGTACACAGGTTTTAGAGCAACATGTGCTCCCATGGAGATGATGTCTTTTACATGTTTATGGAGGATGTTGCTAAGCTGCACACTACAGCAGGGCTTTGTAGTGGAAGACCGCAAGTTCTGCACCAGATATTTGATGATATTTGTGACATCACGAGAGGAAAAGCCGCAGGACTGTTGAGCAGCTCTGTCCCTTACATCAGACAAAAATGATGCTCTCCCAAAAGTCCAGCACCTGGTCTCCTCCCAGGTGTTTATGGGCGGTTGTTGAAAGTAGAGGTGATGTTGGAAACATGGCCATGCTGCAAGCTTTTTGGGATGTTGCTGCCACCAAATTCACAATGAGCTCATTTGTTTTCTATGTTGCGTTATGAGTAAAGTATGGGTTCATGAGATTTACAAACCATCCAATTTTATTTACATTTCACACAGTGTGTCAACATTTTGTCATAAAATAATATTAACAACAAGAAACAATGATAATAACTGCAGTGCTCTATTAAATGTGCCGAAAATATGAAGTCAGCCTGCGCGTGCTGTGCATGTCTGTGACGTAATCGCGTGAGACAGGCGGTTTCCTGTCCTTTTTGGCCCTCGCTGCTCGCCGTATTTCCGCGCGGGTCTGCTGGATGGAGGAGGTAAAGTTTGTTGAACAGCATGTATAACTTTAACTGAGCTTCGTTAGTCTTTCTTAGCCTGCTGCAGTTACAGCCGCGTATCTGTTACAGTGAACCTGCCGTCAGCTGTATAACGTTAGCATTAGCTTGTGTTGATGCTAAGCTGCTATTAGCAGGTCCTGTTCAGTGCTAAGTTGTGTCCGGACGACTTTACAGTTTAGTTTTCTCCGTATTACGATCACCAGATAACTGTGGATGGCCTCGTGTGTACGGAGCTTTGTGGTGAAGCGCTTTGGCCTGTGGGAAATGTAGGAAATACCAGGACGAGCTGCGCACCGCAGGAAACCGCTTTGACAAATCAACCTTATTTTCACTCACTTCATTAATAAAAGTCTTGTCACTTGGAGAACTGCAGTTTTCACACATCTCGCCGTTAATGTCACCCAGCTAACGGTGTAGTTTCAAGAGACAATCCAGTGTTCCTGCCACGAACATCACGACGGAAGCCCTGCAGGGTCGATCTGCGCAGCGGCTCTGATGGAAACGCCACAGATAGTAGCTCATTCTCCTTCTTCCGGTTTCTCCTCTCAGTGTCTCCATAGCAACTCATCTGCCTCCTCTCACCTGGTCCCGAGGATCCAGGTCTGTCACCTGGTCTCAGGTTCAGCCTGAGCTGGCCCTCCTCGTCCATTCCAGTCACTCTAAAGACAAACTGAACATTTTCCACTACGACACATCCAGCTGGGTTTTAGATTTTAATTTGAAGTCATTGTCACCATCTCCAAAACAGACACCAGAGCAGGTCTAACTCCTGTTGCATCCTTCACTCAGTGACCCTTAACAGCTGTATTCACCCACTCATCATGTAACACCACAGTTCCTCTCCTGGTTTCTCTGACGTGTTTCTTGTGGGACACTTCATAAACATGCTGCTCTGTGTTGGCTGGTCGGCTTTGCCATTTCCAGATTGAGCGTTGTTATATATCTGGGGGATTACTCCTGATTAATTATTCGAGCTGTCTCGTACTATGTGGCTGTATCAGTGTGAGTGCAGCTCATCATGGTGCGTCGCACTAATTTAATAACAGTAGATGTTAGCCTGATGTCCTCTTAGAGACCAACAGAGCAACGCTGCTGATTTTATTTTTGTATTTTATAGTTTGAAAGTGACACTTGGGACACTGAGTGTGCGTCCCAATGTATTGTGCTCCTTCAGACACACATCCACACAGCATGTGTATATAAACCATGGAAGAAGCAGGAGCTTTCATAGTGACACACTGCTCAGCTTCACAGTGTGTGTGACACAGGTGGGTCACTTGGATGGGCAGAGGTGAGGCCTGGTAAAAAGCTACAGCTGTAAACTGTGACAGTGCTCATATAGGGGGCTGTTGGGGTCGTCTCACTTTTGGATGCAGGCTCCAGGGGCCGTTAGGGGAATTGCAGTTTTTGGCACTTCTGCACAGGTTTCAGTTTTCAGCCCTGGAGGTGCCGCCTGATATGAGGCGACACTTTTGTCTTTGTCCTCTCACCGTCTGTGAGAGGTGAGTATCCACCATGTGAGTCCCTCCCTCTCCACCAGTCGGTCAGACGTCTGCCCGTCCTCCAGTCTGTTTCGGCTAAAAGGGAGATTTTCCTTCCTGCTGTGGCCGAGGCCTTGCTCATTGGGGTTGACTGGTTAGTGGGATTTTCTCTGTACTTCGTGGTCTGTGCCTTCACGTGACTGTTGTTGTGATTTGTTGATCACAGAGACCTAAAAGACCTGGTGACCTCTAATTTCCTGCTTCTAAATCCAGACAGAGGCTGTTGTGCTCGGCCCTAAAACTCTTAGAAACAGCATCATCGTGGCCTCCAGTGAAGCTGTGAGGAGCCATCTTTGAGCAGAATATATCATTCAGTGTGCACAAACAACCACGTAGGTCTGTGAACTAAGCTGAGAGTCATTCTAGCTGCACGACTGTGAGTCAGTGTTATCAGACAAGTGCCATGAAAAGCCTCAAAGCCTCCAGTTAAGCTGAAACGCTGCAGCACGAGTACCAACAGGAAGTAGAAAGAGAGCATATCTGTCACATATTAGCTCCTCTTCACTGACTCCCTGTTAAATCCAAGATTTAAAGTCCTCCTTCTGACAGACGAGGCCTCCAATAATCAGCCTCTGTCGTCTCTTAAAAAGCTTGTAGTACAAAGTTATACTGATGGAGCACTCCCTCCTCAGACTGCAGCCTTATTTGTTGTTGCTAGGTAGAATAGGAGGCAGTGCCTTCAGCTGTCTCTCAGTGGCCCGTCTCCTGTGGACCAGCTCCCAGCTTGGATTCATGAGACTCCCCATTTAGTTTTTGTGTTTTTCTCAAACCTCCTCCTCTTGTTCTAATGGAGATTCTGGATGTTCACAGGTGTGATCCAGTGACATGATGGAGAGTTTAAAGACGCGGCTCGAGTTCCCCAGCCCCGTCATACAAGCCCAGGTAAGAGGCGGACTCTGCTCTGTGACTCCTCCCATCCAAATGATACAAATGATCCTTCCCTTGTCTGCAGAGATTCCACAGGTACGAGTGATTTGTTACTGACAGAGGTAAACTAGCAGCTCACACAGGCAGAAAATCTCTACCATTAACAGGAATTCAGCAACACTCATAAAAAAGTCTCCTGATAAGACAGAGTAAAGAGTAACGTAACTATTTGATAGAGTAACATGACCGTAAGGTGCACGGATACATGTGTGCAGCTGTTGGAGGATTTTAAAGAGACAGGAGGTGAGTTTACAGTGTAACAAGATCCAAGACACAGAGTTACTTTGTATGTTTGTTGGCAACCACGAGGGTTTCTGAGTCGCTCACACTCGTGTGTATAATATGTTTATGTAGAGGGGAGGCAGGTTTTACTGAACACACAGACTCAGGTCCCTGTGGGCTCATTCATCCATTCATTCATCCATTCATCCATTCATTCATCCATTCATTCATCCATTCATCCATTCATTCATTCATTCATTCATTCATTCATTCACTCTGTAGTGTTGGTTTCTCTTCCTCTCGTTGTTATTGTGAATAATGGGACAGAAGTGTGATTTCTTGTGTTGCAGACGGTGAGAAGTCTTGTTGCAGCTGTCTTAAAGGAAAAAGGGTCAGATGGGCAGATCACCTGGTCCTGTGCTCAGGTGGGTTCCTGTAAGAGTCACATGTGATCATTTCTTTAGTTACATGAAGTATAAAAGAGCAGGAACATCTGCTTCATGTGGTCCTGTGTTTTATCCTCAGTGACTTTGACACATCTGCTGTGAGGCTGACACCTCTGATCTCACAGTGTCAGCTTTGTTTTTATACACAGATATAAAATATGGATATGCACTGAGAAACGAGCATAGTTATAATATTTCTGACTGTCTGAGTCCAAATTGAATCAAACCTTGTGGGATTGAATCAGTGCTGAGTGGCTGAACTGAGTGGGACAGATTGCACCTCTGTCTCTGTCCGTTTTCATTCAGGGCTTCAGTGCATGTGTGAAATGGCACAGATAGTCTTGTTAAACTTCTGAAACTCTGACTGCATCACTGTTGTCGTTCAGGGCCCAGCACTGGAAGCTTTGTGGCAGCAGTGCTGCAGTGACTGTGCTGTGGTGTGTTCAGCGTGCTGTGACACCTTGGTGTTATTGGTGGACCAGGGCCATGCAGACCTGGACTACATCCTCAATGGTGTCCTCAACCTCCTGCCTTCTGCAAGGTATGCAACACGCAGTTATTGGACGCCACGATCCTGCCTCAGAAAGCTCAGCTGTTTGTCAATGAGTCTGACAGAGGCTCTGTAACCTGCATCCATGCAGCGTTACAGCCGCTGGACAAAGGCACAACATGAAAGACGGACCTCAGCAGGACAAAGAAGGCTCTCTTTAGCACGAGAATGCTAACACTGGGAACTGAGAAGAGGCATGAAGAAGGCCGTGTTTGTCCACTGTTACGAATTCAGTCTTTAAATCCCTTTAAAGGCCCACTCACACCTGGCCTCAGGTGACCTCAAAGGTCACATGATGGGTCGCAGTGAGGTCTCATAGTGGTTCAACCCTTAATCCTTGGTGTTGACAATGACCTACGCTTTTGTTTATAGTCATGTGACGATGCACATGACAAATAGCTCGATGACCATCTCCAAGGAGGGCAACGCCCTGTAGGGTTTAAGTATGTGGGTCTCTCCACCTTGTATAAGAAGGAAACATCTTTAAAACTTAATCAAGTCCAGTCGCCTTCTTTTCCAGCTACCAGCCTGTAACATGGAGTCAATGCTTCCAGTGCAGGAGCCCGACTGACAGTCTACAAACCGAGTTAGACACATGGAGGTCACAGCTTAGTCTGTGCTGAGGATAAATCCACGATGTCATTGCTCTCCATCAGGGCTCATGAAGTAAAGAAAATAGCTTTGAAACATGAAAATGTTAAAGGTCACTGTTCCACAGTTCAGACCTGGATGCTCTCTAATCTGGACGCTGACCTCGTTGTGCAGCATAATGTAACTATTTGAAAACATTTGAAGCAAAGAAAACACTCAGACTGTTAGTTTTTTCAGCTATTCTGACTCTGATATCCAACAGACACACTCAAGGGTTGATAAAAGTCATTCGGCGATTGTTGGAGATGCAGGCTGACCAGAGCGATGGCCACTTCACCTGTCCGTATTCTATCAGGTAAGTATCTCATGTCTAATATCTAGAGGTGTTCATACATGTTGTCTTGTGTAATCTATCAAGCTACACATAGCTTGTAGCTTACTGCTAGTCCAAAGAGGCAGCATTGGTCCATCACCCACTTGAAGTGCTGTAGGGGTCCGGTGCTCTGTGGGGTGGCAGTCGTGGCCCTGGTGCTTGAGTCCCAGCTATAAACTGGCTCTTGGAGCATGAGCATCCCAAACTAGTGCGTGTTGAAAAATACTGACTACATGTAAAGAGTGAGAGGGGGCAGGCAGGGAATGGGTACGTTTGTATCTCCCTGATTTGATCAGCATTTAGACGTTTTCTCTGGTGGACAGGACGGGTGCTTCCCTGTGCCGTCATGTTGGGAACAGGTGCCCATAGTCATCTGTTCACATGTGACTAACAGCTGTTTAGAGTATTTTTTAGAGTTGCTGGGTGAGGTGGGTACCCCATCTAGCAACTCCAAAAACTCAGCTGAACGAGGAGCTTGGTGAGGCAATGGAGCAAGACTTTTGGAGCTTGGTCCGATTTGCCATCACTGTCGGGTCTATTCCTGCTGGGTGTTGTTATCGATGCTGTTTTGAGTAATTCTGCAGCTGCGTGTGAAACATTGGGAATGAGAATCAGCACCTCCAAGTCTGAGGCTGTGGTTCAAAGCTGAAAACAGTGGAGCAGCCACTCCAGGTCAAGGACGAGCTGGCGCCCAAGTTGGAGGCGTTTAAGTATCTGTGGGTGTTGTTCATGAGTGAGGACAGAGTGACAGACGGTGCTGTGGCTGCAGTGATGGGCTGCTGTAAGAACCAACAGGGTTTTAACATTAAAAGTGATGTTTGGTCACAATATGGTGAGCTCTCCTCTTTTTAGTGCATAAAATCTGTCCTGTGGATGAATGCAGACTTCACCTCAAAGGCAAAGACACTCGTGAACATCCGTATAAAAATCAGCGGTGCAACAGAAAGATCTCCCCTGTCCAAATTGCCTGCCAGTGCTCTGAAACACCAACAGACTTTGAGTCACAATAAATAGAAGAAACTCCTGATTGTTTGCTTCCTTTGTGCTGAAACGTGGGGAGTGCTCTGATAGGCTGACGAGTTGGCGCTGTATTAAAACTCAGGGTCTGGAAATGGCGTGCTGAAGGGTGACACATGTGGTCAAACAGGTTACGTCGTGTGAAGACTGGAAACACGGAGGCTGGATCTATAATGGTATCAGTGGATGCATTAGTGTGTGTGGAACTGCTAACGTTTAGTCTCTCAAACTCCACTCTGGTTAGAGGTACGTGTGAGTACACGATAGTTTAAGCATGTTTTCATCCTCATAGGTGGCAGCTATGTGACACTTTGCCTTTAGATTGTCACTGTGGGAGTGGGTGTATAAATCCAGTTTGTGTGGAAACAGTACGGATGTTGGAGGACTATTTATGTGACTGCATTCTGCAAAAGTGACGATGTGTAGCACTTGGCCAATAGTAAAGGGTGGATGCTTTAAAATAACACCGTCAGTAGTTTTTAGTGTTAACAGTTTGTTCTTTGGAGAACTTGTAATTCAGTTTCATTCATACAGCAACAAATCACAACAGCAGTCGCCTCAAGGCGGGGCGGGGCCATGTGCTGTGATTGGTTGGGGTGAGAGGAGGAAGGCGACAGGTCTTGTGTGGATTTAGGCCTTCTTAGTTTGTCTTCGTTGTAATAGACTGACTCAGTGGCTTGTTGGGAGCATAACTTGAATCAGAGCTGGGACACTGACCCGTCCATTGCAGGAGCAGCCCTCACCCGTACGTCACAGCCCTGGAGAACAGAGAGGACTGCTGGCCGGCTCTGCTGTTCGAGATCGATGACTTTATCCAGAAAGCTGTTGACAGGTAAGTCTTACTGGCTCCTGTCGTATCCTGTTATGTTGTTGTCTTTGAAGACAACTGGACATTATGAGATGATATATTTTCAGAGGTTCTTCTGACTCCAGTGTGTGTGTGCGTTACAGAGATAAAGAGGCTTATATCACCATGCTGGCCCCCTTCCTTCGGTACCTATACTGCCAACCGCACAGGCAACCCGAGCACGCGCTCCTTCGACAGAGTCTTCTTAGGGTGATGCTGCCCATTCAGGGAGGATCCAGGTCCGCCCCCCAGAACAAGGAGCAGGAAACGCTGTCCCCAGTGTCTGACAGGCTGCTGCTCTGTCTTTGTCAGCTGGTTCCACACATGCAGGTAACAAGCTGAAGTTATGTTAGGTAACTGTACAACGACACGGCCGACATGTTTCCACTCTGTTTACAGTCCACCATCCTTTAAATGTGTCTCTCTTATTTATACGCTCAGATTGACAGGAAGTGACTAATACAGAGAGCAGGATGCAGCTATGTCAGCCTCTCCTCTCTGTCCTGCAGGTGGACAGCGTGGAGGCAGTCCTGGAGCTGTGTGCATTTGTGGGCGCTCTGCTCCAAGATCTAACTGGGAGCTCTGGAGACCAGTGGAAACCAGAGAAAGCGGCGCTGGCTCTGCAGCTGCTGTGTGCGTGTCGGCGATGCCTCGAGTTCAACGGAGACTGCAGACCAATAATCGGCTTAATACAGCAGCTGGTTCCAGCCTGTCAGGTGATGGCTGTTTGTAAACAGACACCAGCAACGATAAAGAAGCCGCGCTGCTGTGCTGGTTAACGTGAGCGAGCCTAAATATGGAAGCAAACAAAAGGGATGCTTTTTGTTTTACGTGTGCAAATGTCTCTGCTCCAAACCTGAGCCTGGACTCCCAGCACTGGGTTATTTGGCATTGATGCTTATCAGCTTCTTCACTCACTGCAGCGAGCTGACGTGGACATGCACACGTGTGAATATCTGACACTCAAAGACACTTTGTAGAAATGTAGCATTGTTTGGTTCAGTGTTTTCAGCCTTGTTGCTCCTACCAGGGAGAGCACACCTGAGTTTGAGGCCTGAACAGGTGTGAAACCTTTGGTCCTCCATGATGGCTGACAATCAAAGCGGGTCTCACTTTAGCGCGCTCACGCTGCCCGTCTCTCTGTGTACCTGGCCTTCTTTCTGTCACGTAATGGTATGATCCCAGACACTCTGCGTGTGATTGGCTGCATGGTGTGCCCATTAAAATACAGTCCCGCCCCTCCTACATGGCTTCTCAGCGGGTTGAAGATTCGGCTCCTACGTACTGTTAATAACCGACACGTGAATGATCTCTGATAGAAGTATATGTGGCCTGTGACGCCCTGCACTACAGTCTCTGCTCATTTTCATGCTGTCATCAGGTTTGTTTACACTAACTCGTGTGATGAAGTCAGGCTGTGCACCCTCAGGCTACAGTCACATTAAAGAAAGCTGTTGGAGACGCTGCGTGACCAGAATTAGTGTGAAAAATTAGTTTAGGCTGAATCTCACTGAAGCCATCAGAACTATGAACACGTGTGGAAGGAAGTAACTCAGCACATGTTTTAGATTCGTCACCCTTTGCTTTGATCGCTGCTCTGATCCTCTGGATGAGCTCCATGATGGGTCACCTGAAGTGGTTTGTTCCCAGTGATGCTGAGCACTTGTTGGTCTCTGCGCTGCTTCTCATCCAAACAGCTGATTAAAGCTGACTGAAACTTCATCACAGAAACAGCTGTAGTGACGGTTACACAGATCTTCTTACGTGGGGATTAAATGAACTGCTCTGCAGTGGTGATTGGTTCATGTAAATACAGAGTCTTCTTCACACACTGTCTCCATGCTGGGACCGATTCTGTTTACACGTTTCACCTTATTAACATCATCCTGCAGTTGGAGCCTCTCTGAGAGGAAACCATCGATCCACGCTTACAAACCAAACATGCTGACTTATTTATTAGCTGTCAGTCTGCTGGTGATGTCAGTACATGGAACAAGATGCCTTCTGGCCTGTAGAGGTTTACACATGTGGGTCAAATGTCCCCCATTGTGAACCAGTCAGTGCTGTAATGTGTGAGCCTTCGGGCCTCTGTGGCCTGGAGCCTGTATTGACCTGTTGGCATCGCTGTTTGTTTTCTGTAGGAGTTGCTGTTGGATGAGCTGGTGATGGGCGTGGCCTTGCTCTTGTTGGAAGCCCCTTCAGATCAGCTGACCAGCCTTCTCAGACTTGGTAAAGTGATTATTTTGGACAAAGCTCTGCTGGCTTTAGCTTCCTTTAAGAGACGTTGAAGCAGTGAAAGAATTAGTGGGAACAAAACTAGGTTGTGTGTGCAGGTCATGGTTGGAACCTCACAGAGCTTTGTGTCCTACATGAGATATTCTTTCTCTTAACACAGCACTGAGTTTGGTCCCTGAACAAGCGGAGGCGTCGCCCTGGTTGAGTCCGGTCCTGATTCTCCCCGTGTTGCAGCTCCTGTCCTGCTTGGGTCTCACTGAGCCGCTGTCTGACCAGAACACACACAGCACCAACCACAGGCTGGCTCACAGCCTGCTGCGCAGAGTTAGCAGGCCCGTGGATAAACCCCAGCAGGTAACCCAGCAGGTAGCCCAACAGGTAACCCAGCAGGTAGACCAGCAGGTAGCCTAGCGGATAACCCAAGAGGTAGCCTAGCAGGTAGCCTAGCAGGTAACCCAGGAGGTAACCCAGCAGGTAACCCAGCAGGTAGCCCAACAGGTAGCCTAGCAGGTAACCTAGCAGGTAGCCCAACAGGTAGCTTAGCAGGTAACCCAGCAGGTAGCCCAGCAGGTAGCCTAGCAGTTAGCCCAACAGGTAGCTTAGCAGGTAACCCAGCAGGTAGCCCAGCAGGTAGCCTAGCAGGTAACCTAGCAGGTAGCCCAACAGGTAGCTTAGCAGGTAACCCAGCAGGTAGCCCAGCAGGTAGCCTAGCAGGTAGCCTAGCAGTTAGCCCAACAGGTAACCCAGCAGGTAGCCTAGCAGGTAACCCAGCAGGTAGCCTAGCAGTTAGCCCAACAGGTAGCCCAGCAGGTAGCCTAGCAGGTAGCCTAGCAGTTAGCCCCAGGCCTGTTTCTCACATTCAGTTTTTGGAGTCTTTCTTTGAGGTGTAGCCACGTAAAGAAACACTGTTACAATAGTGCAGGTAGGTGTTAGGTGGTGAGTGGACAGAGCATTAGAGCATAGACAACATCCATCCAAAAATACTGTTTCCCTCTCAGTGTCATAGCAACAGGGCTGTCTTTACTGCCTCTTCTTCAGGGTCAGCATCCAGTCTCTGGAGTGTTGTTCCTCTGAGATGCTTTGCTTGATCCTTAAATTACACTTCATTAACATTCACGGTGCATCTTTAGCTTTGCTCTTTGTTCTTTATCATTTGTTTCTCGTGAATCTGTCTCCCTCAGCCTGCCCCATCACTGCCTCTGTCTCTGAGTTCCTGGTATAGTGAGCTCAGCGTGTCTTTGTCGGTACTGCGCAAAGTGGCCAACAATCCAGCAGCAGCGACCGATTGGCTGTTGGCGGTCAGCTCCGCCCTGTCGTCCAGCCAGCGCCTGTCCTCCTCTCTTGTCCTGATTGTGACTTATCTCATCATCATGGGTCAGGAAAACATCTGCCAGCTGGCTTTGAAAGCAAGCCAGGCTGTCGCTGCTGCCGACCCCTGCCAGGTAGAGAACCCACACAACTGTTCTCTTAAATCTGTGGACTGAATATAAAGTAATGCATGTTGTTCCCTCTGACATGTAGATATGTTGTATGTAAGGGAGCTAGCTTGTGTTTGTCTTTCTAAGAGCAGTAAACACATGTTGATAACCTGGTGTTTTGGCACCAACACATGACTTTGAAATGGTTCAGATCAGCAGGAAGATAAAAGCTGTCACTGCTGTGTGATTGCTGCTGATCTGCTGCCGTATAAAGGGAGAGGTTAGGGAGTGCTCTAAGGGGACAGACCTCCCTCTGGACTCGTGTTGGAGTCACTAGCTGCAGATGAAGTGTGAAGTTTACCCCTCATTACTCAAGCGTGCACCGGGCCCCAGAGGATTCACCTTCTGCTCTAATTGCTCCCAGAGTGCTGCACACACTGGTGTTTGGATGCACTGGTTGAAGGTTGTTGGCATATTTGAGTCCTCTGGAGATCTCTGCTCGCTCGTACTTGTCATGTTAAACGTGCAGCAGCAGGTCTTTGTTACAGGAAAAGCCAGAAGCTAACCACTATGAAACCTTAATGATGATTTACTGCAGTGATGTTGATTCAAAGTGATGTTTTTGGCTCGACAGCATTAAACGTGTGCACATACAGGTCAGTGATGCAGCCTCTGTACGGTCTGACAAAGTGCATTTAATGTTTGGTTGGTGTGTTTGCTGATGTGGGTGTTTCCCTCTGCAGGTCCCGCCCCTCGTGCTGCTTCTTTTGTTCAAACTGACCAAAGAAAAGAATCCCGTCCTGGCTCACGCTGTTCTCACAAGCCTGCCAAACCTCGGCACTCATAAGGTACGCAGCACGACTAAGAAGAGCCTGTACTGACTGTGAGCGTCTGGAGACGGGGCTGGAACATCAGCAGCACCTTTCTACTTCATCTCAGCGCTCACAGTGTGTTTTAGTCCATCATACACACATATGAGCTTTTATCTGTGGGGTCATCCAGGTCATGTAGTCTGAGGAGCTTCTCTTCATCCAGGAGGCTTCTAGAGTTTAAAAACCAGGGTGTCCCAAATACCAGCCTGTGAGCACAATCCACCAATAACAGCGAATAACTGAAATGTTCCCCTCTCGATGTTTAGCACTTTGACAAAGGAACAAAGAGAAATTCTCACGTCTTTCACACAGTTTTCTCTGTGTGAACACAGACAGTGTTTCTTGTACCCAGTTTGTAGGAGCTGGGATTGGACTCCACCACAGCAGCCTCTGTGTGGGATAGATGCAGTGCTCTGTAGTATAAAGCACTCTGTCAGTGAGCTGGACTCTCCAAACCAGCAGTCATCGTCTAACATCTGCCTTCTTCAGCTGTAACCGTGTGTTTCTCTTGTAAACTTGGCTCGGATCATATGTGCTGTAATATTCCAGCTTTGCTTCCCGATCGTGCTGCACAGTCTGCACATGCTGGCCGGCTCCCCCAAGCTGAGAGCAGTGGTACTGCGCCTCATGACCGCTCTGTGGAAAAAACAGGTTTGCAATAATAACGCATTACTATAAATGTCATATTCATGTGTTCAAAGCTTCTGTTTGTCTTTGATTGTGTGCTGCTTTGGTCATGTCTGTAAGGACCGGGTCTACCCAGAGCTGCAGCGTCTAATGAGCCAGCAGGACAGCAGGGTGGTGCTGGGGAGGGACACCCAGTGGGAGCAGATCCTGGCCAGGGCCGCCTGTGTCAGGGACATCTGCAGAGAGAGGTGGGTCCTCCCATACTTACAGAAACAGTGGGCACTTCCTACATTCACTGGTTCATTCATTCAGTGGACTTTGCATGCACAGTGCAGACAGTGTGAGCTTCCAACACCAGGATTCTTCATCTTCCCTTCTAATGAGTAATAATCACTGACTGGACTCTTCATAGATGTTTCTGCTCAGCAAGCTGATGAAAGTTCAGAAAAATAGAATGAATGAAGCCTCAGCTCGACGCTCCACTGAGTCCCTGTTTCTCCAAAAATCAGCAGGAGTCCAGTTTTAAATATTTCCGTACAAATGTCTAGAGCAGCTACACGTGCCTGAATCCAGAAGGATCAAAGTCTTACAAAGTTCAGTTCAAACAGAGAGACTGAGAGGCAGCTAACTTCCTGTCTCTGCCAGACTATCAAAATAAAAGCATACATTTGAAGCAAAAGAAATCAAACTATGTCAGTCTGTAAGCACTGCTTCCCATATAATACAACTCTAAGCAAGTGAGCCATAACTTTATACTTTTAACCTTTAACCCAAAAACTATGTTGATCATATAAACTCCACAAACTGCATCCAGGCTCCTGCACACGTCCTTTACATGTTAGCTGCTAGCTAATGCTTGTCAGTTTTTGTGAACTGGCCTTTATGTGTGTTGATGAAATAAAACGATGATTTTATTTGATTATTTCCTTTGTTCTAACCAGCTGGTGCACACTGTCCATCCTCCCGGGGCCTGTTACGCCTGCTAACATGTACATGCAGCTTATTTAGCCAGCATTAGTGAAAACCTGGGAAACCCTCTGGATGGATGCTACAGTACAAATTTAGCAAATCATTGAGCTGTTTTCTTGTTTTCACAAATGCTTACGTTTGCTTTTATAGTAAAACATTTGCAGCCATAAGAGTTCGCAATGATAAGAAGCTGTGTTTGGCATTTACTTACTTACACGTGTCCTGGCACTTTTAATGCTTTTTTCTTAAATAAAAATGGTAACAAAATTAGAAGAAACACATTTCCCGCTTTGTTCACGCTGATGTGTGTGTTAACCAGGCCTTACCAGCATGCAGGGGACATGGTGGCTGCCATTTCACTCACTTTAAAACAGTGCAACAGACCAGACCTGGCAACCCCGGCTGCTCTCGTCCTGCAGGGACTACAGGAGCTGTGTCGAGCAGAGGTACCTCGTCTGTCTCCATTTGTCTCTTTAAATTCAGGAATCATCATTTTTCTGGATCATAACTTTTGAATCTTTTCCAAAGTTCTGGTCTTAAAACAAATCTTTCTTTCTCAGGTGGTGGATATTATCTCAGCATGGAGAGCTGTTTGGCCTGAGCTCAGCTGTCACTCACAGCCAGAGGTGGTTCAAGCCATCGCTGAGCTTTTGGCTCTGGTGCCTCGGCTCACAGTTAAATCAGAGCAGTACGAGGTGCGTCGTAACGTTCATGTTGCTCTGTGTTGAGGAGCTAACAGAGCGACACAGGAACTCCACCAGGTTATGTTTTTCTCTGTGGTTCTGTCTGTAAACAGGACTCTCACCAGCTGTTTGTATAACCTCACTGTAGAGTCACATCTCTACATCACTGTGTTTGGTAGCTAAAGTTAGCACATCAATGTAAAGCTGGGTAGAAGCACAAAGTACAGACGTGTGAGGGTCCAGTCCTCAGAGTCCTGCTGTGGTCGGACTTCACAGTAACTAATAAATGGATCAGCGAGTGTGAGCATCTTTTTAAAAACAGAAGTTTTGGTCATTTGTTGCTCTGGAGGATTCAACACAGTGCAGCAGTGGCCGTCCCAGCAGATGAGTCCTAGACCATGCAGTGCTGCTTGTTGGAAAGCTCTCCTCCTCTCTAACAATGATATGGCAGTACAGCTTAGGTTTGCAAAGTTGCATCTAAACAAACACAAGACCAAAACCAAACATGGCGTATTAGCACAGGACGCCTGATAGGGATGCTTTTGGGTTGCAGCCACAGGACCTGTGCACAGTGTTGAGGAGTAACAGAATACATGTAAAAAGTAATGAGTAACAAGTCTGCAGAATACATAAGAAAAAGGTTGGAATCCTCTATTGATTCTAGTGCTTTGTCTTATGTGTGTGTGTTGTATGTGCATTAAATTCACTTCTTATTTTTTGTCTTTGCTCTTAGAAATTAAAAGAAGAGGTGGTCAGCATTCTGTGGACTTATGCTCTGAGCGAGGTCTGTATATACTGTATCTACACACACACAGCTGACATGATGACTCCTACATGCACTAATATGCTGTGATGTCGCATAAGTTTCATCATTTTGTAGGAAACAGAAACATGTGTCTGCACCTTTGTGTTGTAACAGGATCCAGAGGTGTCCAGCTGTGGCTACAGGGCTTTGGCAGACTTTCCTGAAACAGACCACACCATAAACCACCTTCCTGAGGCAGTTAAGAGTCCTGCTCCACTCTCATAACAACATCATAACAGTTCTGTTGTTGTCTGACTCGTGCTTTCTAACATATTAGCCAGATCATTTTGCAATGTTTCTTTATTAATTCTCCTCAGACGTTAGTCGGATGTAATTATGCGGCACTAGTTAATGAGGAAGCTGTTTCAGTTGTTTTAGCGTGTTCAGAAACATTCCTGTACGCCGCCGTGTGTCAGCTCTCTGTTTGAATCGTCCTGCTCTGCTCTTCTCTTTGGTTGAAGGCCCGACCACCTGCAAAGCTCCCTGAAAACGAAGAAGATGAACAGAGTAAAGAAAAGGAGGAAGAGGAGAAGGATCTCTCCGTCCCAGGCTCATCTTATGTGAAGCTGATGACTCTCACCACCTCGTCTGTTCTTCCAGGTAAACCGGAGCAGCCAACAAACCAACAGGTTGTATCCTGTGGTCCCGACAGAATAAACTGCTTCTAGAGATCCATCCAGCACACGAGAGAGAGCAAGAGGCAGTCGACATCACAAAGCAGACATCCAACAATGAGTCTGGGGACCACAGCGGGACCCGACATAATCCATGTCTACTGTTGGAAGAAGCGTTCAGTGATCAGCGGTCTATAGATATGGGGAATGCTAAAGGCACGAACACAGGACAGAACCATCAAACCACGGCCCGATTACTCGCCTCTCCACGACACAGGAGCTGCTCTGTGAAGCTGTGGAGGCACATGAGCCAGTACACGACTCTGAAAGGCATTAATCAAATCAAATCAAATCAAATCAAATCACTTTTATTGTCACATCACATGTGCAGGTACATTGGTACAGCACATGTGAGTGAAATTCTTGTGTGCGAGCTTCACAAGCAACAGAGTTGTGCAAAATACAAGAATGGCTACATCTGAAACGAATAAATATATGTACAATATATAATAGTATATGCATTTCTGGATTAGAAACAACACAAGGGGCCAAAGCACAGGCTCCTGGTTCGTTGCTATCATGTCATTCTGACTGTACAAGAGCACTTGAGACTAGGCAGACCAACCTGACTCCATGCCCCACTCATGCACACTGACCTGCTTGTTACTGTGCTTCAGCGCACTGATAATATTCATCAGGACCTGTGGAAGACAGTACTGGAGTGTGCAGTGTACAAAGACAACGTCCCAGCTTCTGTCTGCACAGGCTTCAATCCCCAAAGCCAGCTCATCACTAAGAGGTGATGTCATCAAATGTCATCCTGTAGATGGATGACATCAAGCTGTGTGGGAGGAGTCAGTGACATCCACCTGGTGAGGCCAGCAGGATGAAGATCAGTCAGAGCCACGTCCTTGCAGATGCTAAAACAGATGCTGAGAAGCCAGATGACTGGTAGAAAGATCCAGATCCTTAGAGCTGTGGTAGGAGGGAGTCTACCACGGCTGCAGACTGTGCAAAGGTGCTACGGACATTTTCCACCACGTAGTAGCAGGATGTAAGATGCAAGCTGGGATAGCATAAACTCAAAGCACAACCAGGAAGCTGTAGTGTATAGAAACAGCCGCGCCACATATGGACTAGAAGCCCCGTCGACCCGGTAGTAGGGCTAAGGGCCGGGGGTGCTTCAGCTTCCAGAGTAGCAGGGACTGGAGAGGTCAAGAACAAAGTGGTCTTAGTGGCAGCAGGAGCGTTGGAGGCTGTAACCCTGAAAGCAGCTGTGCAGGAGAGTGCAGTCCTGGGACCGCTAAGATACACAAAGATGCTACATGATTTTACAACATTTTGTTTAGCACAACTGTTCACAACCATCCACATCACAGCTGTTTGAGCTGTTTGAGCATACCTGCACAGAAACAGACACCAGGTGTTTGGTGTGTTTCCTGCTGGTTCCCTGGAGAGATCGTGGATCTGTCACATCTGCATGTGATACTGAGTAATGCTGATGATGGTGCACTGATGGTGTTTCTTTTATGTTCCCAGCCTTCGAGCTCTTCCTGATGTCACTGGTGAGGCAGGAGATGAGTCAGATGCCACGGGGAATCTACTTCTCAGCCCTGAGGGGGGGTAACCTCCGCTCAGACCGGGGTAAAACGGTGGCAGGAATCCCGTCGTTCATGCTCAAGACCTACGAGAAAAACAAGCAGCCTGGGCTGAAGCCAGGACTAGCAGGTGACCCAGTAACAGCTCATTTAGCTGGTCTCAGTGACATCGACTGTGTGGTGTTGTTGAATGTGACTATGAACATGTCAGCTGCTTTGCCTTTCACATGGGTCAAATCTGTCAGTCAGCATATCAAAGTTATGTTTCTTAAGTTGGTGAGGAAGGGAGAATATGTGGAGCTACAGGAAGGGACGTCTTTCTGAGGAGAGGCTTGGAACATGAAGATAATCTGCAGATTTAATCTGTGTGGTTTTCATGAAGCCAGGACATGGTGGAGATTTCTAACCCACGCGTGCTGAACAGTGTGTCTGTGTACCAACACGTTACTGTTGGAAGCACCATTATAACTCACCCTTTCTGTCTGTGGTGCAGCTGGGCTGCTCCTGTCGTACAGTTTGTCTGTGCAGACCGATCGTGCTGGGAGACCCATCAGCCGCTTCCTGGTCAGCCGCAGCCGCAGCTACCAGCAGACGCTGACAGCCCTCGTTCATGAAGTACGTGATGTCTCCTTCCTTTCCTTTCACGCTTGTTCTTTGTCGTGTACGCAGAGCTTGAAAGAGGAACTGTTTCCTTCTTCTGTATTTTGGTGCACAGGTCAACATCCAGCCCTCTGAGTGGCACCGTGCCCTCCTGCTGCCACAGGCCTGGAGGGGCTTCATGAGCCGAGCTTTCTACGCCGCTATGGAGGTTTGTGCAGGTGTTACAAAAGCATACAGTAAAGGCCTCAGAGGCCTCTGACCTTACAGTAAAGTCTCTGAGGCCTCTGACCTCACAGTAAAGGTCTCAGAGGCCTCTGACCTCACAGTAAAGGTCTCAGAGGCCTCTGACCTTACAGTAAAGTCTCTGAGGCCTCTGACCTCACAGTAAAGTCTCTGAGGCCTCTGACCTCACAGTAAAGGCCTCTCAGGGTTTGGTTTTTGTTGGCAGGGTCGACGTGCTGAGTTAGAGATGCTCCAGAAACAAGGCAAAGAGGATCCACAGGAGCTGCAGTACAAGCATCACTGTGCCTGGCTGTGGTGAGACCCACACTCATACTTGCATGTATATGTGTAGACTGTGTGTATAAATGGTAGTGCTTTTGTACATCGTCTCTAATCTTACTGTATTGACTGTAGTGTGTGTGTGTGTATATACATATAGGGTGGCTGTAGCTCAGGTGGCAGAGCAGGTCAGCCACTAATCAGAAGGTCGGTGGTTTGATCCCAGGCTGCCTCCGGTTGCATGACAAATATCCTTGGGCAAGATACTAACCCCGTGTTTGCCTACTGGTGGTGGTCAGAGGGCCCGGTGGCGCCAGTGTCCGGCAGCCTCGCCTCTGTCAGTGCGCCCCAGCTGTGGCTACAATGTAGCTGCCATCACCAGTGTGTGAATGTGTGGATGATATGTCTGTGAAGGTTCTCAGTCATCCAGGTCATCGTAGTCAAAGGAGCTTGCAAAGAAAAGCGTCTGGACTTCTTTAAGTTACTTGAAGACGTTTCACCTCTCTCCACCATTTGACCTTAGAACTGAAGAAGCTTCTCGGATGAGAGGTGAAACGTCTTCAAGTAACTTAAAGAAGTCCGGACGCTTTTCTTTGCAAGCTCCTTTGACAATGTGTGGATGACTGAATGTAGTGTGAAGCGCTTTGGGGTCCTTAGGGACTAGAAAAGCGCTGTACAAATGCAGGCCATTTTATATCCCTCTCTGCTGTGTGAACCAAACTTTACATCAACACTTTGTGGTAACATCTGCACTATGTAGCCAAAATAACTGGTTCTGAACCAGCAACCTCCTGACCAGTAGACCACCTGCTCTCCCTCCTGACCATGAAGAGAGTGAATCATGGTTTTCAGGCATGTCAGTCACAGGTTATAAAGTCTGTGGGACGGTGTCGTGATCGGATGCAACAAGCATAGTTGTAAAATGTGTGCGCTACTAAATGTTCCACAGTCAGCTTTGTGGTTACAGCAGAGTGAAAGTCAAAGCGGGCGGTCACGTAACATCACAGAGGCTGGTGCCTTTCTGAAGGGTCCAGTGCTACAGACCTCCAGACTCCACGTGGCCTTCAGATTGGATCAAGAACAGCTTCATAGAGCTTCATGGGTTTCCATGATGGAACAGCTGTATCCCTGCCTTGCATCACCAAGTGCAGTTCAAAGTGTGAGCTGCAGCGGTGTAAAGCACACCGCCACTGGAATCCAGACAAGGCGAGACGTGTTCACGCTTCTCCGTCTCGCAGATGGAGGAGTCTGGTTGGGCAGTTATCAGGAGACTGATACTGGTCTGACTTTGGTGGTGGAGGGATGATAGTGGGGCTGTTTTTTAGAGGTTGGGCTCAGCTGCTTAGTTCTGGTGAGAGGAATTCTTAATGCTTCCAAATACAAAGACATTTGGGACGATTTCCTGCTCCCAACATGAACGTGTGCACAGGAAGAACCTGACTGGCCTACAAAGAGTCCTGACTTTGACCCAGCAGAACATCTGTGGGATGAATTGGAGCGCAGACTTGTTTAGAAAGCATGGAGGAAGCATTCTCTGGGCAAAAGAGAGGCACATAAACAATCCACCAAAGAAGACCCAGGACTTTGATCCAGGATTTTAGCTGCTCAGACAAGAACAGGAGGACTGTCCCAAAGTCCAGTCGAAGACATTAACAGACCGTTACAAAGATGCTACAGCGTCTGCCTCAGCGCTACACCATCACACTTACATTCTCCACACTTTGTTTTCCCCTAAATGTTGGTTTTTCTCAGTTTAAACATGTGATTACATTTAATCTGTAAATCAATCATCCTGTTTCACTTACATGTGAGACGCCGTCCTGATGTTTTGGGAGTTACGGTTGTAAATAGCCTAAAGTGCTGATCTGCACCACTGCTTTAACAGACACTGGTCACCCTCTTCATCACGTTCTTCATCTTTTTAATGTATTTTTCTCATGTTTCTGACACAGGGCCAGAGATCAGCTGGCAGATGTCATCAAAGCTGCTACAAAGTGAGTCCCCTGGTCGCTCTGTTTAGGGAAACGTTTGGTGAGCTGTGCAGAGTAACCTGATGCGAGCACTGTGAAATGACTTTCTGTGGATCGTTTCAGGGACAGTCCTGTTGTTCAGGGAAACGCCATCTTGGCTCTGAGCGGCCTCGCCGCTGTTCTCGCCAAGTATGAGAGCAACCTGCCCACTGATGGTGACGGCAGCCTGGGGGTGAGACACCGCAGGGTCCTGTTACACACTGTGTTTGCTATTTCATAATCATATAGATGCTTAGCTCAGTGCTGTTGGACTTGATAGGCTGGACCAGAGTTTGTGGCCACAGGAAGCTGGTTGACCATGGTGCTGGACACCCTGCTCAGCATCAGCAGCAGCAGCTTCAAGTCCACAGGACGAGTTTTCCCCTGGTTTCTACACGTGAGTTTCATCAGCTTTTACATAAGAAGCCGTGATTGGCAGATGATTCGAGTTATTTAAACGCTGTGACAGTTGTTGTGAATAGAAAGTTGCTTTCTTGCATTGATCACCTTCACCCTGTGCTGCCGGCCTCCTCAGCGCTCCTACTCGGGTGAGAACACAGCGAGCACCATAGCGCGCTCCTGTGCAAGCCTCGCCCTGTCGCTGCTCGTCTCCGTGCTCGTGGTGTGGCAGCGGGACAGTCTGACCCACATCCTGTCGGCACTGCGGGCCGGCCTCCCGGGCTCCCCCGCCGCAGACGACTCCCAGGCCATCCAGTTCCACTCCGGGCTCGGTCTGGGCATGGTGCTGTCCACCCTGCTGCACCAGCGCCTCAGGTACAGTCTGCAGGAGGAGATTCTGATGTGAACCAACAGCGTAACGGTTACTGACTGCCTCTGTCCTCTGTCAGTGATGAGTCTGCTCAGAAGGATGCTGATCTCCTCTTCGGCCCTCTGGATGCTCTGGAAGGTTCCTCTTTCAACCCCAACCTGGAATACAAGTACGTCCTCTTATGAATAGAGCAAATGCACACTGACATCACATGGTTGGTTTATGCTGCTGCTCGTTTGGCACATTTACTCTTTTTCACAGACACATCTGGAAGCATGTTAGGATATTCAGCAGTGAAACAGCGGTTAGCATATTAAACGTGGTCTCTTCATGTTCTGCCTTCTTTCCTCAGCACTGGCTGCATACTGGGTCTGGGGCTAGTGCTGTCTGCCTTCTGCAGCAGTGGACAGAGGAGTCGACATGTCCGTGTCAGCCTAACGCTCGACAAGCTGCTGGCCAACCTGCAGGACTGCAGTGGGCGGGGACGCATGGAGCAGGAGGTAAGCAGCCCTGCACACGGCTCGCACGCTGACACAGAGCCGAGGTCCTGAATCTGATACAGGATCAAGTCTTTGATTGTACCTGTCTGCTCAGACACGCTTGTGATAGAAGAAGCTGAGATAGTACTTAGTTCTCTCCAGATCTTTGATGAGTTATCTACTAAAGACAGTTTCTGCTACATGAAGAGTTAAAACTTTGAGCCTGATGGTGATCTGTGAACTTTGACCTATGACCTCGAAGCACTAAAATGGTGCATCTTATGATCTTTACCGTACGATTGGAACAGATTCGGCTTGTATAAGCTGTAAAAACGTGTCGTCGTGACCTTGTAGAGCAAATAAAAAGTGTAACAGCTGTCCAAGGTGGAGACGTTGCTCGGCCAGTGTGGGGTGAAGGCTGAAAACTGTGTGCCGTATAAAGCTTTCACTGACCTTCACATGTGGTGTGTGTGCAGGTCTTGGCGTACTCTGTGGCGTGCGTGACCGTTTCAGCATTCAGCGCAGGTCTTATTGACGCCGCCAAGGCCGAGGAGGTGATGGACACGCTGCGCAGCCTGACTGAGGAGAGCCAGCAGGTCAGTAGGTAGCTGATGGGGGTCATTCTGGCTCCAGCAGCTCTTTGTGGTTTTATTGATGACCCTGTGTCCCCAGACCCCGGGCTTCTCCCTGGCTCTGGGGTTAGCGGTCCACGGCCTGTCGGTGTGCGGCCACGGCAAAGCAGAGCACATCCACCCTCACCTGCTCGCAGCCTGGATCAAAATCTTACTGGCTGAGGTACAAAACCTGACTTTATACATCTCAGTCTAAATGTTCATGTAAACGATGTCCAATCACGTGAAATGATGTTTGGGGTCCCAGCGCTGACCTTCGTGCTGCCTTTGTTTACAGGGCTGTCCCACCATGCAGCGGCTGGCTGCTGTCAACGGGCTGGTGGCTTTGGTGGGGTCAGAGAGTTACCTCATTCAGGTGAGACGCTGCTGCTGTGTTTGAGCTGAGCATCAGCATGTGCTTCACTCAGTCCCTGAAAACATGTCGTCACCAGCTGCTGTTTCTCAGGATGTTTGTTTAGTGGTTTCAAGCATGTGGAGCCATAGAGCATCCAGCTCACGTGACCCTGTAAGAGTTTAGGAATCACCATGGTTACCATAGGAACACACTGGCAAACCCAGCATTTAAAAAGATGTGACAGAAGTGCAGATGTGTGTCTTATGTGAAGTGTCCCCGTGTTCACAAAGAGATGCAGACACACCTTAGTTGCAGCTAAAGTTACCGACTGATGCTGATTCTCCTCTGATGCAGCTGAAGAGTGAGACGGAGCTCGTGTCCAAGCAGCAGAACAGGCTGAATGAAGTTATTCGGGCCGTCACACAGGTCAGAGTTTACTTATCAAATATGACTTCACTCCCATTACTACACACCATACTTCCCCTCGCCTCGCACCTCGGAGCATCTGTTTCATCCTGTTGTCGGCTCTCTGGGTGCAGATCGTCACGTTCTCTGGAGCCATCGGTTTGCAGTCCAACAGCGCCTGCTTGCTGGGACATTTGCATCTGGCCCACATCTGCAGCAGTCACAGTCACACAGCAGGTAACACAGGTGTCAGTGGGCGGAGCAGAGCTGGATGCAGCATCAGTAATCCTTTAAAATTCATTCCTCATAAAGTTTCAGCTCTTAGAGAATGACACACAGACACACACACACACACGCTGGGAGCTACTGGGCACTAACTACTTTGATCCAACTCCCAGTTCCTCCAGATTTCAGTTACCTCTCAGAGAAAAGTGTCGTCAGATCCACGACGGAGTTCATCGCAGAAGCTGGACACAAAGGTTTGTGACATCTGCAGAGCTCGTTGTGTTTGAAGCTGTAACTCTGTAACATCCTCTCTCTGGGCCCAGGTCCTCAGGCCTCCCATCCAGGCCTGGTTAAGACCGCCCTCACCGCTTTGGCGTCAGTCGGCGCCTCTTTCCAGTATCCGCCCATCAACTGGAGCGCCGCTCTGTCTCCTTTAATGAGGATGAGCTTTGGTAAGAGTTGTCGCTCAGTGCTGTCCGTGAAGCACAGCCACAGATTCTGTTCAGTCTGTGTTGTTGTTGTGTTTTGTAGGAGAGGATGTGCAGCACCAGTGTGTTGTACTGGCAGCCTGTCAGACCCAGTCCTCCCACAGCGCTGCTCTCTTTTTGGGCTCCTGGTTGTCCCCTCCCCTGGTCCACAGTCTCAGTGTAAGTCCAGTTGTGTATTAGCGCTGTGACAGCTGATATTCAGTTCTCCATCAGGTGTATAGGCTGGTCCACTTTAATCTGTTGTTTCTGGTATCCAGCTTATATTTGAACAGCTAACAGGAGCATCTCAGCCTCACCTCTGAGCTCAGCTGCTTCTCAGTCGTACAGCAGCTGAATAAACGTCTGAATAAACAGCGTTTGGCTTCTGAAGCTGAACAGATGCTCTTTAACCGTGACACACATGCAGTCTGTCTCATCACTGCTGTAGGAGAGCATGCAGTACCTGCTACAATGATGAAGGCTTTGAGATCCTTACTGGCTGTCTGTCTCCCCCAGTACCAGACCCGGGCCCACCTCTATGAGACTCTGGGCTCGTGGATGAAGCACGTGACTGAGGACAAGCTCCAGGTGTATGTGGAGAGTTTGGGGCTGCAGCAGTTTCAGGAGGACCTCCGACCCCAGCGCGCGTCCCTGTGTCGCTCTGTGCTGCGGGGCCTGGCTCAGGCCATGGCCCTCCCAAACCCCTCTAGCAGCTGCTGGACCATCCTCTGCTCTGCCACGGAGAAGATCTTCACCTTCCTGCCCGACCGAATCCAGGTGCAGTCTGCAGTGCTGAAGCTTTTTCTTTGATACATGGCTCTGTCCCTGGTTTTACGCTCGGGGATCCTGATATCCTCTGATGCTCCCGTCCACCCACAGACACGAACAGGAGCATAAACCCATTTCATTCAAAGCAAGAAGCTGTGACACATGCTGCTGTAGGTGTGCAGAGCTTCAGAGCTCGGCTGGAAATGAGCTCTTCTCTTCACCACAGCAGCTTCAGCCCATCGTTAGCTCAGCTGTAAGAACACGGGCCAAACACAGCATCATAATAACAGCAGTGGTTACTGTAACAGTAACAGCTCACTTCACCACTTCAAAGGGAGCTCTGGCCCCTCCCTGTCTGTATCTCACATATCTGTTTCCTGTGCTCAGTTATTATATTAATGACATAAGTAATACATAATTATCTTGATGGATGTTGGACGAGGAGGCCTGATAGAAATGCCAGTCAGGTTTATAACAAGTGCAAAGACATGATGTGCAGCAGGTTCCTGTTAGTGTTCGTTTGATGTCGTCAAACTCAAAAGTTAAAGCTGTCGAACTCTTGGATACAAACTGGGTGCTTCAGTGAAACATGCAAACATTTGTACATGTGTTGGTGGGATGGCTGTCTGGGTTTATTAGGACAACATTAAGTTTGCAAACATAAAAACAGGATGCAGTCATGATTACATCCATAGCAGAACACACAGGACATGTCAGCTGGATAAGCTGAGTGAATGGACACAGAGCGTTCCCTCTGTGTGTGCAGACTAACTGTGGCACTGCTTGAAGAGCAGGTGGTCTGATGTAGGACAACAGCTGCTTAATAGGCCAGATGTTTTCAGCTGGAGAAAGGTGAGACGCAGGTCACGATGAAGTCTGGCTGTAGTCAGACAGATGTGTGTGCCAGTGCCAAAGACACTAACGACCTTCATCCCATCAGAGATGCAGGGTCTGCTCCTCCTCCTCTTCATGAGGAAGCTGTCACGTTTGATGCACCTGGTCAGAGAAGTGTTGACAGTTTGCTGCAGTCCATTTAAAGCTGATTCTGCCCGTAGAAGAAGACCTCTGGATCATGGTCACATGACCTCTGGTCCATGATGCAGCTGTAACCAGCACATCTGCTCGCTCTGGCTGACAGTGATTTCTGTGACACAGCTGTCGCTGTTTCTGCCACTCCAGACCTCCTTTTACCTTTGTTTGTACAGGCCGTCACATTGAGACTCACAGAAGAGAGCTGATCTAGACCAGCATGTTCAAAGGACAATAAAAGAAACAGGAAAACAGTCAAATAGTTGTGTGAGGATCACGGGCAGTTACACTCATTTTAGCCTTTGTCCAAATCCTCAATTACGTTGAGCAGCATTAATCTCCTCAGTCTGAAGAACAGCACAGTGGTCGTGTTTCATGGTACTTGATGCTAGTGTGGCTACATTTCAGCTTTTGAATGGCTGGAATAATTTCGTTGATGATATATGTGCGCTGGTGTGTGTCGCCTCAGCTCCCTGAGTTTAACAGCTGCTAATAGCTGAACCTGCTAGCCTGCTCTGTTCACCTTTCTGTGAAACCAGCTGATCTCCTTCAATCAGTCTTTGTCTGTTTTGAAACCCTGACTTTGTGCAGTCTAACAATTAAAGCCTTTTATTCGTCCTGCTGCTGGGCCCTGCTGGCATCCAGCTTTGCCTCTTTAACACATGAACACAGGTTCAAAGGTGTTTAAATGAGACATTTTAACTAAAAAATAACAATTTTTGTGTTTGTGTTTGATTTTTTTTGTACATTTGTTTCAGGATAATGAAGTGGATCTGTATGTGGGCGTGGCCAAGTGTCTGTCTGAGATGTCTGACACAGAGATTGAGAGGATCATGAAAGTCTCTGAGGTACAGTGTTCATAACACCAGCAGAAAATGAGCAGAGGGACCACGTCCACTGTTTCCATGTGGGCAGAAGTACATTTGGTTTACAGGGTAAAACACATGTTGCTGGTCTCGTAGTGGAAGGAGAAATGGAATTAATTCCAGTCACCTGTAGCTCATATTGCTTTATTATTTATAGCTGTCAGTGTGTGGACAGTAAAACCTGCATTCTTCCTAATGCCCAGCAGGGGGCCCACTCTGAAAGCGTGCATTTCTAAAAGGAGTAAACGTTCAGTTTGACCAAATGTAACCATATAGTATTTAAGCTTTCAGTAATTTAGAGAGTCTTCCTCACATGCTTACTTTGTTCACTTCAGCAGCAGTCGGCTCAAGGTGCTTTATACTGTAAGGTCGACCCTACAGTAATAATACAGAGAAAAACCCAACAATCATATGACCCCCTATGAGCAGCACTTTGGTGACAGTGGGAAGGAAAAACTCCCTTTTAACAGGAAGAAACCTCCTGCAGAACCAGGCTCAGGGAGGGGCGTGTGCTGTGGCTTTAACATCTCTGCGCTCTGTTTAGACTCAGATGGAGAAGACCTGCTTCATCTTAGCCTACCTGACCTCTCAGGGACGAGTGCCCCTCCTTAGTCTTAATGATGTCATTGCTGGGGTCCTCCGTGGTTGGCCAAGCCGCAGAGTGGGGTGGCTCCTCCTGCAGACGTTTTACCAGTGTCGCCTGGCAACCAGCATCAACACAGGTGAGACAGGAAGGCGTTCCTACTGCGTGGAAAGTGGATCTGTTCTGATCTAACAGACGACTGACACCTTATCATGGTGGTTGTCATTTAGTCAGCATGCTGAGCTCGCTCTTTGTCACAGGCATCTCCAGACGGATGGAGTGGCTCCTGCAGCTGATGGGACATATCCGAAATGTTGCCTACGGCGTAACAGACGTCCAGTGTGGAGACACCAGATCGGTATGTTTCTGAGTGACCACCATGTCCCACAGCGACTCCCACACATCCTCCTCTTCCTCCCAGCAGCTGAGCTTAGCTAAATGCTGGTCCACCATGACGGTGCCAAACTACAGTGATGGCAGCGAGGCTGCTCTCGAGCATCAGCAGCAGAGGAAAGCTTGCTGCTGTTTTCTTCTTCTGTGTATTTGAGTTGGTGGAAGCAGGTTCTGTGTCGTGTTTCTAACTGAGTGTGCTCTGCAGGCCACCGACTTCCTGTTCCAGCTCTTTGCTGCTGCAGTAGTTTCCTGGGGTGACCACATCATGCCACTCCTCTTTGGCATCCGGGTCCAGTGGTTTCCATGGCAGCCAGACCCCAAGCCTCAGGCTCTAACACACGGTCTATATGGCGAGGAGTCGTCGGTGGACGGCGCCCTGTCCCAGTGCCTGTTAGCGATGTCCCACAGCCTCCCTCGGCTCCTGGACAAGGAGCCCTGGAGCAGCCAAACACCCAAGGTCAGTGTTTGCGCTGTGAACTTTGAACTTTAGCTCAACTTTCACTCGTTGTAAACGTGCAGAAGGGATGACCCCGTGTGTGTCTCAGTTCATAGACTGGCTGCTCAGCATCATGGAAGCTCCTGAGCAGAGCGTGTCAGCATCAACGGTCAGCACAGCCAAAGGTGAACAAAGCAGCCTTTTTCCTACTTACACACTGGAATATGTCATAATATGTCACTCTGTTTGAACCGCATGGCAGCAGTACCCACAGACTGCCTCCATAAAGTGCTTAATGAAATCACACCTAAATGAACAGTTTAATTAGATTATTATTATTACTGTCCTTGTGCAGGTCTCATTGAAATTAAGACCTGGCCTGAGTTTTGTCAGGTTCTTACATCCTCCAGGTAAAAACTTCACTGTAAAGCCAAAAGCACTCACCTCCCCAAACCACTGAGTGCAGGTGTTCAGTCACTTCTGTGGCCACAGGTGTAAAAGCCCGAGCAGCCGGGTGTTTGGTAGCGTCTACAGCACGTGCTGCTGATAGGATGGCACCTGAACACAAACTCCAGTTGAGGTGACAGAGTGGAAGCAACTGGGAACGACAGCGTCTCTGCTGTGGAGTGATAGGCCGTCTAAAATCGAAGGGCGGGGTTGTTGTTTCTTCTTTACTGGTTTTGCCCCAGAAGCTAAAGCTTCGTGGTAAAGCCTGTATGTTCGGGTCTCCTTGTGAAATGCGTCGTGTGTTTCATGCACTGGTTGTTATGCAGCACTGTTCTTCTCTGAGTGGTTTACTCATCCACGCACAGCTTTCTGTGCTTACACACTGCTGTGGATGCAAATGTGTGCGTTCAGGTTAGAAGCCTGAATTTCAGCTCAGACACATGGAGTTTGTAGTTTCTGCTGAAATGTTTCCGTCAGTGATCACAGAGACAGAACAGTCCAACCAATCATAGCCTCCGTGAACCTGGTTGTGTCGGAGCTCCTCCCTCACCACGTCCTCAGACAGGGTCGTTGGACTGTTAGGGTTTCTCTGCACTGCTGCAGGTTATCTCACAATATCACGTTACCATAGAGGGGGACTGTTGTGATTCGGCTCTATATACACAGCTGCAGTGATGTTTGTTAGCAGTAATTGTTTTTGGCCAAACGAGCTGCTGCTAACAGGCCTAATCTGTGGCCGTCTTTACATGAGAACTAAGGCACCATGTTTATTGACACACAGCTGACAGCACTGTTGGAAAACAAGCTGTGGAAAGAGCAGGCGTTACTGTAATCAGATTACTTTTTCCAGTAACGAATAAAGTAAGGGATTACTATTGCAAAAACGCTAATTAGATTACCGTTACTTTCCCGTAGGAACGCTGCGTTACTGCGTCACTAAAACCGTGATTTTTTTGCAAGAATGTCTCATGACAGTGACGTAAGCGAGTGCGCCGTTCGTGACAACAGCTGTGTGCAGATTAACCATAAAGAGTGCGGAGAGAGTATGAGCGTGCAGCGTTTAAAGCGTGGAAGTACTGACCTGACCTTTCAGTTTGATTCCATAAAAAGTGACAAAAACATTAGTGTCCGTTGTGCCTGGGAAGAAAACTTCTTTTTACAGCAAAAAAACCCCTAAACCTCAGAGTAAGCACCGAGCAGCTACTGTAACTGGTGTGCTCCTGTGTTGTGTCTGACGATGAAAGGTAAAAGAAACACCTCCAAATAAATAGCTTGCCCGCTCCAGCTCCTATGATCAAATACAAACAGTGGGGAAGAGGGTTAGCTCAACCCACCACAACTTCCAAGCTAGCAAGGAGTATATATTCATGCGTTCACGTTCCCTAGAACACACATGTGGCACACACATGCTACACATTTATAGCATCTAACAAAAACAGGCATAATGATGACGATGACCGAACTAAAATTGCAATCAGAAACATCAGGGTGGCTAAATATGGATTATATGTGTGTTTTACAGTGTTGGAAAGAAATGACACCAACCTCTCCCACAGGGGGATTGTAGAAAAGGGGAGGGGCCAGAGGGGTGCACTGTATTTATAGGGTTGCACCAAAGAAGAAGAACAATGAGGGGGGGCTCTAACTGATAATGAACACAACTACAGGCTTGGAGGTCCTAACAGTCAGGTATAACAGGAACGGTTTGGGGGTTATAACAAGATGTGATTTATGACCCTGTTACGCTACCACGTGATGGGAAAGTCACTCGCGGATTCTTCCACTGACCGCGGCTCACCTGCACCAGGGTAAACCTCCGCCTACCCCACTCCTGCTTTACAGGTGAAAATAGAGCAACAGGACCGCTGAATCTTTGACTTTATTTATTTTCTGCTGTGTTTTACTTGCATCTATTTGAAAGAGTGAGTGTAAACACACAAAAATATTTTATTTTATGTGCTGGAATGTGCAGAAAATAGGTTTAAATATTTCTTCCAGTCAGAGAATGTTGCATATAATTAAATTTTTGCTTGATGCATAAAGTTAAAAGATTAAAACTAATAAAACAAGTTAAAAAAAGAGACTTTTCCATTTGATTACATTTTGTATGATGGATTATGTAGAAAAAGTAGAATTAGGCTGAAAGATCTATCGCTTTATCACCTCTTCAGGTTGTAAATCGTGTTTTTTAAAAAGTAACTAAGTAATTAATTACTTTTGAAAATATGTAATCAGTAAAGTAACAGGATTACTTTTTTGGGGAAGTAATTAGTTACTGATTACTTTTTTCCAAGTAACTTGACCAACACTGACTTTAAGAGAGGTTTACTCAAACATCATGGTGAAACAAATGATCTGGCCTTCAGAACAGCCATCTGATCTCTCTGATCTCTCTCTGATCTCTGATTCCTCTGATCTCTCTGATCTCTCTCTGATCTCTGATCCCTCTGATCTCTCTCTGATCTCTGATTCCTCTGATCTCTCTGATTCCTCTGATCTCTCTGATTTCTCTGATCTCTCTAATTCCTCTGATCTCTCTGATTCCTCTGATCTCTCTTGATTCCTCTGATTCCTCTGATCGCTCTGATTCCTCTGATCTCTCTAATTCCTCTGATCTCTCTAATTCCTCTGATCGCTCTGATTCCTCTGATCTCTCTTGATTCCTCTGATCTCTCTGATTCCTCTGATCTCTCTAATTCCTCTGATCCCTCTGATCTCTCTGATCTCTCTTGATTCCTCTGATCTCTCTGATTCCTCTGATCGCTCTGATTCCTCTGATCTCTCTGATTCCTCTGATCGCTCTGATTCCTCTGATCGCTCTGATTCCTCTGATCTCTCCTGTGCTTCCTTTCAGCTGCTCTGTTGGCGCTCAAGTCCTCTGCAGAGTTCAAGAAGAAAGCCGTGTGGACCAGAGCGTACGGCTGGTAGCCCAGAGGAGCCTCGGTGTCCTGCTCAGGCGTTGCTGCTCGTACACAAAGAGACGCACGGCTGCTGGTCTGAGCTGTGGGCATGTTTAATGTTAGACAGTAACTGTACTGTAGGAATCTGTGCTGTCAATAAAAGTGCAACAAATCATTTTGGGTTTAGAACATCCTGCTCTCTCTTTACAGCAGATCGTTACATTCGACTTCATCCGTAACTCCAGCGAGCTGTGACTTCATGTTACTTCCTCTTCCTGTTCCACTTCTCCAGGTGGTGGTGCCTCTCCTTCAGCAGCTGCCCGACTGTGAGCGAGGCTCCTGAAAAGCAAACAGTGTTTTACATCACAGTTACACTACAGTTACACAGTAACTTCATTCATGACACCAGTTTAACATCCCCAGATAGAAGATCCTCCTCAGTGTTGTCACCACAGACCTGGTCAGAAAGCTCGGACACTATGATGATGTGACAGTGAGGCCTGTAACTGTTCTTCATCGTCCTAGTCTTCCTCAGGAAAGTGCCACCCGTAGTTTTTCCAACAGTAACAAATCAGGAGAACCTGAGAACGTTTTCTTTTCCTTCAGTCTGTGTTCTAGTTCAGGTGGATTTAGGTCGTGTTACTGAAGCGACCGTATCTCTGTATCAGCCTGACAACGGCACGACTAACCGCCTCATTAACCCTCGTCCAACCAGCATGTTTAACATACAAGGACGAGCGACTGAGGACCACAACAGTGACCTCATGTTAGAAAACTAGTAATGGTAACATATGTCTTAGTTATGTAACGATTATGCAGTATCTAAAGAAAAAAGTAAAACTGTCTCTGCAACGTTGCAATGCCAATGCTGCAAGTATGAAATGTATAGTTTAATCTGTTTTACAGCTTTTATTACGTTTAATCCACATGATTACTCAAACCTTACTGGCATCAGAGCTTTCAGTCACTTTAAGCATCATTTGTTCTGTATTTGCATGAAGCAACTAGAGATGGCACGATACCACTTTTTTATGTCCGATACCGATATTATAAATTTGGATATCTGCCGATACCGATATGAATCCGATATAGTGTTTTTTAAATCAACAAAACTGTTTTTTAAATATCTTGCTGCATTTTGTATAAGTTCATACTCAAGTTTAAAACAACAACTACACTAAAGCTATTCTGTTATACCTGTATGCAAAAAAAAAAAAATTTCATAGTTCAGCAATACTGATCAATCTAATAAACTTAAACCTACACCATCCTCCCTATTCTGGTATTTTAAAGAGTACTTAGCATAAATATTAAGCAACCTAACTAATAGGGTTCCAACTCTCAGCAACAACAAAAATAAAAAAAAAAAAAATAGGGAACCACCCCTCACGCTCCACCTCATGATGCTTAATCGACGTAATCAACCTTAATTTGATGCAGTGTGGAAAAAAAATGCACAGAAATCAATTCTTTTTCAAGAAATATTAAATAGATTCAACATCTTTCTTCAACAAAATTGCAGACTGCACAGATGGTACCTTCCCAAAGGAAAAAGTACTATAGCTTACTAGGGTATATATATTAGACTTAATAGTTACTATATACAGTAATGGACTTCTATTCATTTTGCATCAAATTAAAACTTTGGGTGTAAGATTCGGATAATTATTTATTAAAAGCTCGACATTTTAAATGAGAATAAGAAAGAAAAGTATGTCTTTGTGCCCCCTTTTCCCTGTTAATGCCCTATCGGCCCCCCTGGCTAAACTTTGCTAGATCCGCCCCTGCACAGTTACCAGCCGTCAGCTACGTAGAAAAAAAGATCCTCGAGTAGAAAGTAATATTAAATAAATTCTAACAACAGCTTATCAAGCTTAAACGTGCTGCTGTTGTTCAGCCGCTGGTTTCCTCTTTCTGGTGCAAAGTGAGCCAAAAACAAACCAGAGAGACGTACTCCCGACAGAAAAGCCGATCAGCTGATCATTAAGCAGTTTCATGATTGAAGTAGCAGCCGGAGAGCGAGAGGCAGTCGCTCGTTAAGCTTAACGCAGGAATGCTTTACAAACATTCAGAGATGGACTTACACACTTGCTTTACTTCTCTCGGGATAACTTTGTCGGAGATGAAATGCCGGGTTGCTAGCGAAGCTCCAAATGCTATCCAGACCACCACAGGTCCCGCATGCCACAGCCGCTCTATCACATGATGCATACTGCTCCGACGTGCTAACGTTCTGAGGTGAGTTACGGCGTGTTGCAAGTTTTGTGAGGTGCTTTCGTGATATTTAATGGATCGGATTACATTTTTTATTTTTCTCCGATATCCGATCCAGTAATTTAGGTCAGTATCGGACCGATACCGATACGTAATATCGGATCAGTCCATCTCTAGAAGCAACTAGTCAGAGTCAAACTGACTGCAAAGTAAAAAGGCCCAGAGCTGCACGGGGAGGTTGTGTGTAAATATGGACAGAGTCAGATCAATGCCCACCAAGAGTGAGTCTGATTTATCGAGAAAAACTTTAACGTGGCTGCACGCGGGGAAAAGAAGCTGAAACAACCACAGCTAATCAAAGTAGTGGCTGACGGAGGACGACTGCAGTGACCATAAGTGTAAAGGAGGAGCTTGGACTCAAACTATCGTGGATCAGTGCAGCTGTGCTGCGTTTCAGCAGGTCCATCAGGTGACTGTGATGTCACAAAGGGTTGTTCTCCGTCTTACCAAGAGTGAGGACGGGCAGGTAGAGCGCCAGCACCAGGGGGAGGTGGCTGTTTGGAGCTGTCGTTGAGTTGAGTGGACACGACTGGGAGGCCGTTTGCTCAGCATAAGGCAGCGCCTGATAGATGGTGGCAGCTGAGAGAGAAACAAAAAGGGGAACAAACGCTTTGACTTCATCCACTATCACAGTGTTGTTGGCCTGTGTGTCACTGATATACAGGACGTTCCAGCACTTCTGCTTACAGGCAGCACAACGGTTACTCACTGCAGCTGGAATGCACTGTGCTCATTTCCTGGCTTCATATCATCAGCTCTGCTTGGCTAACACATTTCCTGTTTGCTCCCAGCACTTCCCTTACACAACACTCTGACCACACAATGAACCTCTTAATGTTGAGAAGTCAAAGTACTTATGAGCTCAGCTCTCAGTTTGTTGGAATAAAAGATGGAAACGTAATGATTCAACACCTTCAACGATGACCGTGAGGATGTATAAGGGGATCCAGAGCGTGTAGCGAGTCCACAGCATGGTGCTGGACGGCTTCTCCATGACACACAGCAGCTCGTGAGGATACCTGTCATCAAACCACAGGCACAGCTTATTGGACGAGAAACAATGTTTGCATCTGGAAATCCAAATGTACTCAAATCATCACGTCGTATATCATAATGCAGCTACGTATGGTGTAGTACGAATACGGCATTAAGGATATTATCATTATCATTATTATTATTATTATTATTATCATCATTACTATTATCATTATTATCATCATTATTATCATTATAAGAGACATTGTTGAAATTGTGCCTTCAGAACAGTCAGTCTGTCCACAGCATTGGAACAAATGTGGATGTTTGCACTTCAAATATTTAGATGTGAGTGTGTGAGCACGTTAACCTTCTACTGATGCACAGATCATCATTGTTCATATTAGTATTATGTGTGTGTAAATACGCTCCCTCCTCAGGCCTGGGCCCGGTGTTATGGAGATCACCATGAATCAGTCACGGGCCGGTGCCTGAGTCGTTTCAGGCTCCGCTGTGGTTTTTATTGTTACTCTGTTTTCTTCTTGTGTTATGAATGAATCTTCGGTACTGGTTTCATTTTGTTGTATTTATCTGCAACACCTTAAAGGCCGGACTGTGGTGCAAAAAGGTTGGGGACCGCTGGTGTAAATAATAAGCTGCTCCACCAACACTCATTAAAGCTCCAGTCAGACATGCTTGGTTTTGTATCAACATGTCACAAAGTGGTTTCTTTTTCACAGAAATAACCAAAGATATTTCCACTGCGACCTGATATCAGTGGATCCTACACTGCAATGTAAACTGGCTGTTTAGGGGGAGGGTTCCTGCCCTGGGTATCTGCTTAGAGGGAAAGTGAGACCGCCGTGGTTTAAAATATGCACATAGTTTGACACATCAGTAAAATGATTGCATCAGTGCTGAGAGATCAGGTCCAGGCAGTGCTGTTCAACTGTAAGGAGCTAAAAGCTTCTTAAAGCTCTGCATCCTGTGCTTTTAAAACGATTTATCAAAGTAAAGTTGAAGTTTGAATGCCGATGTGTTTGTGCATCACTGTAAAACCTGCGGTGCTTACCGGAGGAGGTCCAGGACGTTCCAGAAGAAGAGCTGCACGCACACCACCGGTTTACTCTGCAGCTCCTCCAGCATGATGATCATAATCAACAGAAGGTTCTTCTCCATCACCTGAGGAGCAGGAAGACAGCGCGTCCGTGCATCAATCAAAGATAACAACAATGATAAAAATGTCATTAAACTTTGAGCTGCGTACGCACTTGGATGAAGCGAGGAAGGAGTCGGGCTTTCTCGATGCCGTCCGCAATGTGGAAAAGCTCCAGAATGGAGAGCAGCTGGCAGAGACTCATCACAAAGCCCACAGAGTAAAAGGTGTCGGCCAAAGCATCTGCAGTCACAAACAACATGTGCGGCATGCTCATCAGTCCTAACTTGGAAATATACTTCTTAGTCAACTTATGAAGCATTTGGAGCGATGTCTGTGTTTACTGGAGACTTCACTCAGCAACAGCAAATGAGCCTTTACAGAGAAACGAGCAGCGCGGTCCCTGTTTGTGTCCCACAGCAACCTCACGCAACAAGCGAACGAAGGCAAAGAAATGATACCACGTCAAAGAGCTCTGAGAGAAAGCGTTTAACCTCAGGAGAAAACACAGTCTAACATGATGTGAGAGCGCTAACAGCCAGACTAGCAGGAGGCTGCTGCTCCATGAACTCCTCTGATGCAGCTCTGCAACTCAAGTTTTCACAGGAGGATTTGGGGGAAGCAGATAATGTCTGAATACCTTTTCTTAAATACATAAATTAGCTCGATGAGGCTTAATGAGATTTAAACGACGGCCTGATCAAACCGAGCCTGGAGTCTAAGCTGGGTGTTTTTCTATATCGGTCCATCGCTCAGGGTAGCACTGCCATCTTAGTGCCTTTATTATTTACTTTGACCTGCACAGACCGTTCACTTCCTGGAAAAGTCAGACTAATTCAGATTAACTGAGACTGGTAAGTTTTCCTAACCTTACCTTGGCCGAACATA
This sequence comes from Simochromis diagramma, assembly GCF_900408965.1. NCBI lineage: Eukaryota > Metazoa > Chordata > Actinopteri > Cichliformes > Cichlidae > Simochromis > Simochromis diagramma. The sequence goes on from NW_024386899.1 coordinate 654,217, forward strand.
AGAAACCTGGCGACAGTATTAGCCAGTATCCACGTGTGGCCACAGAACTGGAACAGGTTGTATGAGAAACTGTAGGCGAGTCTGAAGCTGAACCTGCAGAACAGGAATAAGGTCACAGATTCGTTACTGTGGTTTACACAACGATGATGATGATAGAGGTGACAGCAGCTCACTTGCTAAACGTTGTGCTGAGGCACAGTGGCATGAATCCAGCCATCAGTGCTTGTTATCTGTGTGAGCTGCTGCACTCATCCCAGCGCTCTCTCAGGTCAGCTGATGCTTCCCTGCTCCACACATGCAACACAAGCTCAGCGATGCAGCAGCTTCCACAGTCGTGGCTCCAACACTGTGGAAGTATTTCCCCCTGCACGAGGCTCCCTCACTAAGCTGTCCTTCGGTGCTGACTGAGATCTTTAGTTATTCTGCTGTTGTTCAACCTCTACAGCTCTGCTGCGGACTCTGGCCTGTATTTGTATCATTGTACATGTTCAAATCTAACAGTCTGTTACCTAAAAGGTGTACATCTGTAATCAGATTACTTTTACTTACAGACCAGACTTGCATCCATCACTAGACTTGTGGATGCGTCTGAATGAGTGAGTGTAAGTAGCAGCAGATCCCAGAGAGACTCCTCACTTCCTCCGTATTCACTTACATTGTCCTCCTGAAGTCTCGTCTCCGTCCAGTTTGGACTCCTCCGAGTTCAGCGTGTGAGGAAGATCATGTTCCCCTAACCGGACACTCCTCCTCCCTTCACAAGAGAAAGCAGAAAAAACACACAGCGGCCAATCCGTGTAGCTTCCTCACGCCAGCTGCAGCACCCACGACTTCCCCACAGTAACACAGAAGGCTGTGGACTCCCGGGCAGCACTGACACAGGCAGACACGAGCATGTAGAGACAGGCGCACGCATACACAAGCGGTGAGTCACGGAACTACACAGCACATGAAGCCAGACATCATCCACAGTGGAAGCTGTGGCTACCGTGGAGGACAGCGTGGAACAAACTGTGGCTTTTACCTCCTGAAGCTTCCGTTTTATGTTTAAACACCACCTGGGTTCAACCTGCACCAATAACGTGTACAGGTGTACCACACCGATCAGTGCAATCAGCTAACCAGACCAACAAAACACTAGAATGTAGCTGAACAGAAGCATCAGCTCTTCAGATGTTCTGTCTACAAAGGCGGGACAAAAACTTACACGTAACTGCATCTGTTCTCGGACAGCGCTGTCACGGATCTCTCTGTTTGCATCCACCGGTGACATTACTGCCACCCTGCGGCTGAGGCTGGTTACTGCACAGACAGCTCCACTGGTTTCACACTGACAGAAACGCCCGTGAAGCTGCCTCCATTGTTCGGACTGTCCAGCTCACTTTAGCTTTTCTCCGGAGCGCATTCACCGAGCAGCTAGCATCAGCTAGCATCAGCTGGAGCATCAGCTAGCATCAGCTGGAGCATCAGCTAGCATCAGCTAACATCAGCTAACATCAGCTAGCATCAGCTAACATCAGCTAGCATCAGCTGGAGCATCAGCTGCTAAACCAGCTTCGGTGACCTGTCATCGTAACAGTCTCCTCGTACTAACCAGCCTGGTTAATGCGTGGTTTAGTGAAAAAGTTGTTACTAACTCAGCCAAAGCTGACGGAGAGTGGACGGCAGCTCATCCGGTGTTTTCACCAAAAGTGATTAAAAAGGCTTAATGAGCAGGCTCAGCCCTTAGACTGCAACCTATGAGACTAAGCAGCGGTGGCAAAAGTACAGACATGCTGTACTCAAAGTACAAGTACAAATACTGCTGTTAAAAATACTCCAGTAAAAGTCACAGTACTCATTCAACTTATTTACTCGAGAGAGAAAAGTAAAGGCTCTAAATGTGCTCAGAGTAAGGAAGTAAAGGAGGACGCTTCTATTTTGTCCTAGGCTGACTGAACCCTGTGCTATGTGAACATAATGATAGAATAATATCAGTAGAGGGGAACACAAACTTTAGTCTGAAGAAAAAGGAAAAGCAAATCTATCTGCTGTTGCCTCCTTTTAGAGGGGACTTTGCCTGTAAACAGGAAGTCAGAGGTTGAATCTGGTTCAGCAGGTGGGGAACCTGAAACTGGTGTCACGGCTCAGTGAACTGAATCAAACTCGCACTCATTTCTCCTGAGAGCTCCAGTAGGTGTTGTGTGCAGGCTGTGATCAGCTGGCCTGCTGCTCTCTGTGGATGGACACACCTGGATTCAACCAGATGTGAGCAGATGTTTCATCCTCCACAGCCCATCAGTGGATCTAAGCTCATCAGCTAAAATTCATATGACTCTGCTACATGTGATGCTAACTGTGGCCATGAACCCACGGCCACTGTGCACCTTTAAAGAACAGCGAGTTCTTTAGTTTTCACAGTACAGCAAACTAAGCTGTTTAACCTGCACTAACATGCAACCTTTAAGTATCACAGTTAGTCTAACTCTGTCTTGCAGCCGGTTTCACCACATAATGCCACATGCACGGATCCAATATCTGTTTTAAAAACATATCAAATACCACTGAGCAGTCCTTACAGTGACAAAAGCTGCTGGGATGAACCCTCTGTGGCCACAACATCTGTACATGCAGCACAGAGGGGGGCTCAGAAGGAAACAAGATCAGCAATACACTGATAACTTTATTAACAAGGAAATACCCGACAGAAACTCAGGCAACATAAGGGGAGTTCAGTTGCAAACACCACCTCCTGCTCCTACGTGTGTTTTTCTGACAGCAGACTGGTGATGTGCAGCAACGCAATGGAGCCAGTGCAGCATTTAAACATCGGGGGATCCTGATTGATCAGAAGCAGGGCTCTCCAGCTCCAGTCCAGAGAGCTACTGTCCTGCAGCTTTTAGATGCATCCCTACTCCAGCACACCCGAAAAACAAGTATGCATCTAAAAGCTGCAGAAGCTCTCTGGGCTGGAGTGGTGGGGCGGCTCTGCTGTGTGGGACACCGAGGAGCAGCAGAGCTCTGCTGCTTAAAGGAAAAAGAGCCACTGTCCTGCCTTCACACAGTGCCACCACGTTCATAGGTGACAGGTTTTAACCCGAGTTTGCTGAAGTCTAAACGGACAACGCACAGAATAAACATCATCCTAAGTGCCTGCGACCTCTGAGCCTGCTGCAGCGTCTCAGTGTTGTGCACACTGCTCGAGGTCTCTTACGGTGTGTCGGGACATTAGCCTGGTTTGCACAGCACAGCTAAGAATTATTGCAAACATGAAAACGGAGAAGCTCGACATAATGTTCTGGCAGAGACGCAGCCAAGCAGCACAAAACATCAGAAACAGGTTTTACTCATCGTGCAGTCATTACAAGGAGCGTGTGGCAGTTTCTAACTGAGGACGTTTTCAAGTCTCACTGGAAATCAGCCACAGAGAGGGGGCGCTACATTCTTCTCATGGGATTAATGTAGCCCTAGATCAGGGTCGCCCTGCTATTCAGCAGCAAGCCGCCCCTGTTACACCTGTGAACATCCAGGCTTTGGACACTGAAACGGTGGAGGAGCACAAATACCTGGGTGTTCACTTCAATAACAAACTGGACTGGTCCACAAACACAAATGCACTTTACAAAAGGGCCTACGTCGTCTCCACCTGCAGAGATCCTTGGGGGTGAACAGGACACTGTGGTGGCGTCTGCTGTTTTCTGTGCTGTGGTCTGCTGGAGCGGCAGAGAGGGACGGGGGGACCTCAACAAACTGGTCAGGAGGGCCAGCTCTGTCCTGGACCGCCCGCTGAAGTCCATCGAGGAGGAGAGGCTGTTGTCTAAGCTAACACCCATCATGGACAACACCTCCCCCCCTGCATGAGACTGAACACCGAGCTGCTCGATCAGCAGTGGACTTTCACACCCACAGTGCAGGAAGCAGCGCTGCCACAGGTCGTTCTTACAGCAGCTGTCAGACTGTAACACACAGTTATCTTACTCAGCAGCTGCTTTGTTCACTGCACATTTCATGTTTCTGTGCATCGTTACCTGTTTGTACAGACTGCAGTTGCTTATGTCTATAGCACCACTCTGAGGCTTCCTTTTATATTTTATATTCCCTTTGCTACAAGAGCTGTGTAACACCCAAACCTCTCATCCATGGGATAATAAAGGTCTATTCTATTCTATTCTATTCTATTCTATTCTATTCTATTCTATTCTATTCAGGAAGTCTGCTTTGAAAAACTAACAAAACACCAGGAACAGAGGGAGCTGAGTTACTTTGTATGACAAACTGTTCCTGTCTACGTTTGTTCTACCTGTGGAAGAAACTGAAACAAAGAGCTGGAACAAAGAGAGCCGATCCTGCAGCTCAGAGGAGACACAAGCAGGAGAACTACCTCTAAATCCTCTACAGACAAACCTGCCTTTATTTGGCACCTTCCCAGCATTACTGATCATTGATTCAACGCTCTATGTGCTATTCATCTAGGCTTTATGGCAAAAGTAAAGTAAATAACACAGGTTGTGCTGTTCGTTTCTTCAGAAAGCTGAGCTATCATTTTAAAGCAGCGTTGGGACAGTCGAATGTCATAAATGTGTTGAAATAACTGATGTCACCAAATCTGCCCTTCCACACAACGCTGTTTCTGTCCACAGGTCGGGTGAAATTTCAGCGTGTCACACAGTACGGTGGCCGTTTTAAACTGTGGAGCTAATTACTGTGAGCCCAGGAGCACAAACAAGTTATATTTAGCCAGCCCGCAGACTGCAAGTCCTCAGGAGATACAGTTACTTCTGCAGGACACATCGCAGCAACATGTGGTCACCCGTGCTGGGCCGAGCGGGTAACCCACCTCTGCATTTGTTAGCACAGAACCTGCTGCAGTCTGAAGCCTGTCTCCATGGCAGCAGCAGACATGGAAACATTGTAACACGCGGTCTTTCTCTGAGAAGGTTGACTCTGTTCACCTGGACAGTCTGACTGCAGGTTTCCAACCTTCTCAACAGGAGCTGAACCAGCAGCACTGATGAACAACGGGCAGCTTATGATCATTAGTATGCAAACTGTCACAGCCGCTGATCCTTGCAGGAGTCCACAGAGAGGTGGGGAATCCCTCCAATCACAGCATTGTAGAGCTGTGATTGGAGGGATTTCTTCTCTGTTATTGTGGCACCATTCCTGTAACAGAGGCCCCGCCTCCATTCAGAGGTGTAAATGGCCTGCTTGACTCAAACCAGAGCGCTCCCTCTACACTACAGCACACTGCATGACAGTGTGTGTGCTGGGCCTTGTATAGACAGCCCCATCTCTATTATTAAATGGTGGCTCCTTGGTGCTGCTCACTCCACCATCCACACACAGCCTGGCAGTACAGACTGTGCTGGTTAAACTCACGCCTCACTGTATTCTGACTAAGCATAATTAATCACATGAATCAAGGTTCAAGGTTCTTTATTTGTCACATGCATAGTTATACAAGTATAACACACAGTGAAATGTAGCCTGACACGCTCCTCGACATGTGCAAAAATTGGGGGGGTGTAGAGGAAGAACATTATATATATATATATATACAGACATATAGTATATACACTGGGTGAATGTGCAGTAGTAGCAGCAAGCAGGTGAATTCTGTACATTAATATGAATAGAATCTGACTATTTTACAGGATAGACAATATAAACATATTTAAAATTAAAGGAATTGAAATGTACATTGTGCCTTGGTTTAGTGTCTGGAAGAGAGTCCTGTCTCAGTCAATTATAGATGATGTGAGAGGGCGGGTGTGTGTGTTTAGGGCACGGATGGCTTGGGGATAGAAGCTCCTCTTGAGTCTCTCTGTCCTTGCCCGGAAGATGCGGAACCTTCTACCAGATTGCAGAAGTTGGAACAGTTTGTTGCCAGGATGGGACGGGTCCTTCAGTATCTGCGCTGCTCTAGTCCGGCATCTCATGCCGGACTAATCACATGAATCATGGCTCTGTAACCATGACAGTGTTGGTGACACGTTTCTGTCACACACACATCTGCTGCACATCTGCAGACACATTCAGACAGAATCATGTTCATTTTTCATTCAGCACATTAATGAATGAATATCTTTATTTTCTCTGTGATTAACAATCCAGACATGTAAGCATCTGGATGAGCTCTGCTGCAGCACTGGGTGTGTGAGAGCGAAGTGCTCTAATAGGGTGATATGGTACTACAAGGTCATTAAGATAAGATGGGGCCTGATTATTTAAGACCTTGTATGTGAGGAGCAGGATTTTGAATTCTGGATTTAACAGGAAGCCAAAACAGGAGAAATCTGCTCTCTCTTTCTAGTCCCTGTCAGGACTCTTGCTGCAGCATTTTGGATCAGCTGAAGGCTTTTCAGGGAGTTTTTAGGACTTCCTGATAATAATGAATTATCGTTCAGCCAGTGTCAGACGGCCGGTGTTCAGCGGCTGAAAAGTGCGTCAGCCCACTGGGGAAATGCCCGATTACCAGTCAAGCCTGGATGGAGACGTAACCAAACAAACATGGAAGCCGAGGAAACTAAAAGAACTACACAAACAGAAACTACATAACATTTTTTAAAAAGAACATTAAATAAATAACAAAAGCTCTGAAAAATACATGAAAAGCAACCTTAACAGTAAAATGTAACTGTATATTAGAGGCACAGCCTTTAGAAGCATTAGTCTCTACTAGAGATGGACCGATCCGATATTACGTATCGGTATCGGTCCGATACTGACCTAAATTACTGGATCGGATATCGGAGAAAAATTTAAAATGTAATCCGATCCATTAAATATCATGAAAGCACCTCACAAAACTTGCAACACGCCGTAACTCACCTCAGAACGTTAGCACGTTGGAGCAGTATGCATCACGTGATAGAGCGGCTGTGGCATGCGGGACCTGTCAGTGGTCTGGATAGCATGTGGAGCTTCGCTAGCAACCCGGCATTTAATCTCCGACAAAGTTATCCCCGAGAGAAGTAAAGCAAGTGTGTAAGTCCATCTCTGAATGTTTGTAAAGCATTCCTGCGTTAAGCTTAACGAGCGACTGCCTCTCGCTCTCCGGCTGCTACTTCAATAATGAAACTGCTTAACGATCAGCTGATCGCTTTTCTGTTGCGGTCCGTCTCTCTTCTTTGTTTTTGGCCCACTTTGCACCAGAAAGAGGAAACCAGCGGCTGAACAACAGCAGCACGTTTAAGCTTGATCAGCTGTTGTTAGAATGTATTTAATATTACTTTCTACACCAGGATCTTTTTCTACGTAGCTGCTGGTAACTGTGCAGGGGCGGATCTAGCAAAGTTTAGCCAGGGGGGCCGATAGGGCATGAACAGGGAAAAGGGGGCACAAAGACATACTTTTCTTTCTTATTCTCATTTAAAATGTCTCGCTTTTAATTATTTAATATTTATCTGAATCTTACACCCAAAGTTTTAATCTGATGTAAAATGAATAGAAGTCAATTACTGCATATAGTAACTGTTAAGTCTAATATACCCTAGTAAGCTATAGTACTTTTTCTTTTGGGAAGGTACCATCTGTGCAGTCTGCAATTCTGTTGAAGAAAGATGTTGAATCTATTTAATATTTCTTGAAAAAGAATTGATTTCTGTGCATTTTTTTTTCACACTGCATCAAATTAAGGTTGATTACGTCGATTAAGCATCATGAGGTGGAGCGTGAGGGGTGGTTCCCTATTTTTTATTTATTTATTTTTATTGTTGCTGGGAGTTGGAACACTATTAGTTAGGTTGCTTAATATTTATGCTAAGTACTCTTTAAAATACCAGAATAGGGAGGATGGTGTAGGTTTAAGTTTATTAGATTGATCAGTATTGCTGAACTATGAAATATTTTTTTTTGCATACAGGTATAACAGAATAGCTTTAGTGTAGTTGTTGTTTTAAACTTGAGTATGAACTTATACAAAATGCAGCAAGATATTTAAAAAACAGTTTTGTTGATTAAAAAACACTATATCGGATTCATATCGGTATCGGCAGATATCCAAATTTATGATATCGGTATCGGTATCGGACATAAAAAAGTGGTATCGTGCCATCTCTAGTCTCTACATCACACTTATGAAAGGCTCCATAATCATTGTAACTGGATGTAACGTAACACGGACCAGTCTGACTGGAGCAAACATAAACATGAAGGCCAGCTGAGTCCCTGCAGGACGAGCGTTCAGGAGAAACGGCTCTTAATTAATGTTCAGCCTGCTCAGACTAATGCAGAGGGCTGGTACCCTCAGTCCTGACTGAGGCTGTGGCTCGTCTCTGGTTTCTGGCTCCTGTGTTACACTGTTGGCCGGTGCTGAGGGAGGTTTTATTGCCCTCTAACAGCAGATATCCAAAGTTCAAGTTGCCAGCAGACCATCAGCAGTTACTCATGCACTCTGTGACCCCGGCTCCTTTCTGCAGAGGTTAACCAGGTCTCTTAGTAAGATGCTACAGTATTCTCACACCATGGTGTACTCACAGCTGCTCTGTAAAACTCTGACTTCTGGCTTCTCGTCTATGAATTCAAATGTGCTAAAAGTCCTGTAGCACATTGTTGAGACAACACACGAATGAAAACAAGGCAAAGGAGAAATGTCATATTTCTCCAGCCTAAGACGAGTTGATCCTTTCTAGGATCTCTATTAGCATCAACCTTTTCTTACTCAGGCCGAGGTTGTTTGGGAACACGACCTACGCACAGCTGACCAGTATTTACTTACCGTGTCACACATTCATGACACAAACAGCACATCCATGTTTGTCATGAGGCGTGGCATCCACGTTAGGCAGCACACTCGTGTGTGTGTGACATTAGTATGGATGAACAATGAAGAACTAATCTTTTTTGGATGTCTTTGGTACGCAGCTGTAGCTCAGGTGGTAGCTCACCTGCCTGTCGTCACTCCTGGATTCCTGGAAGCACCCAGCTGGAACTCCACCTGCAACCTGTGCTACGCTCCTCTCGTTGCCCTTCCTGCATATGACCTGTGCACGATAAAGTCTTCTTAAATATCAGCTTGTTTTCTCCACTGAGTTTGCTTTTGGGTGCACTCACACATACTTGTGACACAAGCAGTGTTTGAAGCACCTGACATGCACGGCTCTGATGGTCACTGGTGTCTCTACAGGAGATAAGAATGTGGAGAGTTTGGAAGATTGAGCAACCCAGGAAATGCCCAAGGTCAAAGGTCGTCTTCCACTCATCTCCCTCCTGGAGTGGGAAGAGATGGGTAAGTTTTCCTGAGGATGGAGAAGCTCAAAAGGAGAAGAGAACAAAGACAGCAGATATTTGTTGAGCGATTTCGCCCTCTGCATGCATACAGACACATCTCTCTTTTCAACAACAAAAAAAATAGCTGCTAACGGTTAGGAAGGACAAATAATACCAGCTTTCAGTGAGTCATTAATATATTTCATCGTTTGTTCCCTCTTAGGTTTTGACAAACTGTAAAGTGACAGGAAGTGGATCACCCAGGAGCACATGTAGTCTCTGTGGATCCTCACAGAAGCCATCAGCGAGGTGCCCCTGAGAAGAGGATGTACACACTGAAAATACTGGTGATGCCAACACAAACTCCAGGGTGGGGCCGTGGATAAGAAGCAGACGTGTGTGAGGAGCTTCAACAATGTGATATACTCACAGTGGTTTCCTGAGAGAAGGATGGAGGTGAGCTCAGTGGAAAGACGCCAACCATCCAAAGCAGAGCCTGGCAGAGGCTCCGTGAGAGAAACTGTCGTATCGCTGGATTAGAGTCCAGTTAAATTCTGCATCAGAGCGTGAGTTGAACTGAGTTACTTCCACAACAAAACATAGTGTGTTAACACGATGCACCAGTCAGTGTCCCTACTCCGGGCCCTTCAGATCTGCCGGACCGTGCCCTGTTTGTCCCACAGGAACAGTACTCACGAGCTTGTTTTTATTTTCAGTGTGATAATGTAATAGTGATGAGTACACATGCTGTCCTGTATTCATGTCATTCATCTCCATGTGTGTTGTGGGCTGGGCCATGTGGCGGTGTGCTGGGTTTGTATCCATGTGAAGGCAGTTGGATGTGATTGATCGTGTGTGCTTATCGCCCACAAACACTGCCTGTGCTATTTGTCTGTGTGCAGCTGCGACATGCCTGCAGCCTAAAGGCAGAGTTGTGTGCTGAGGCCGGAGTGGATGACTGGCCGTCTGCTTACAGGGTGGCGGCGGGGTGAAGTGTAACTGACTTGTGGCATCGCCGGCTCTGGACTCTGTGTTTTTCGCCTTTTGGACAGTGGACTGTTTTATCCTTTGGTTTTTATCGTTTTTACTGCATAAATGATACGTAGAATTTATTTGATTGTGTTACAATAACACTAGTTTGTGTTTCAAAACAGTCGTGTAAAAGCGGCCTGAGGGCTACATGTGTTTTTTAGCCCAAACGAATCACTTGGACAAAGAAAAATCTGTGGTGTTTCAAGACGTGAGGTTTGTGAAGTGAAGCAGCTCATGAAACGCTGGAGATGGTCTGTGCTTGCTGGTGTTAATCTCCATCTGGTCGTGCGATTTGTGGCTCTTGTGGACCACGTGACCCGACCTCCTCTTCACTCCTTGTCATTACTTCGATCCCTGTGCGACAAATCAGAGCGTCCAGTTCCCATCCCCCGTGTCTCACAAAGGTGACGCGCCACCCAAGCCTGCGACGCAGCCACAGAAACAAGCCAGTTTCCGAGTCGAGAGACTTTATTTCCTCAAATACATTCTTTCCGTCTTTTTCAGCCCAGCAGGAACCTGCAGTTGTCATAGTCCCACAATATGCCATCCAGCCCTCTATTCAATTGCGTGGGTTCAGCACACGGACACTGATCAGATATGTGGTACAATGCATCAATGGGTGCTCATCTAAAGGCACCCGTGGCCGGATGGTGCCGTTTGTTCCCCAGGTCACCCACCCGTTCCCTGCACTCCCCGTCTGCGCGGCTTTTCCCGCCCCTCCGTCGAGCCTGTCCCCCCCGCGCTTGCCCCCTTGCCGTTTCCTATCGCTCGTGTATTTGCCCCTCACGCCTGCTCCTCGCCCTCCCGCTTTTTGGGCTGCCTTGTCTTGTGACCTTTGCCGTGATAGAACCCGACAGTGGCTTCCTTGCGCTCTGCCTCCTTTCTAGCCTA
>NW_024386900.1:0-10683 GCF_900408965.1 Simochromis diagramma
ACTTCATGGCCTACTTTAACAGCTGCCTTAATGCCATTGTGTATGGCGTGCTGAACCAGAACTTCCGGCGCGAGTACAAGCGTATTGTGTCAGTGTGCACGGCTCGCATCTTCTTCCAGGACAGCTCGAATGACGCAGGGGAGCGGCTCAAGAGTAAACCATCACCGCTCATGACCAACAACAACCAGGTCAAAGTGGACTCTGTCTGAAACAGAACTCAGAGACATAAAACCAATATACTGAGAGCATGAGGAAGAAAAGGAAAAAAGCTGAGTAAGAAAATACCAAATATAAACCACAAACAGCTTCTGTCGGGACTCATACGGTGCTATCTGATCTCTGAACAATCACAGCAAGAACAGGGGTGCGTAACATCTTTGTCTCTGATCAAGCACTTTTGTTTGACTCTGCAGTCCCTGTAGTACAAAACAATATATGATGTCTGTTTTGTTCATGTTTACAATGATGATATAAATGTATCATTAAATATATAAGTATTTATTTTGTATGAAATGCCATGTAAATACACAATATATCAGGTTCCGGTTTCAAAAGAATAAAAAGAACATTTTATGAGGCCACTAAAATAAGATTTCTACAAATCTCGGTTGAAAAGATACTCGCAAGTTTGTAAATGGAGTTAACCAATTTTAATAACCTCATTCGTGACACTGTAACACTAACTGAGTGCAAGCAGTGTGGCTTGCTGCTGTGTTAGTGTAACCTACAGTACCGTCCATTACATTAGGTGGAATATATTCTTTAGTAAAGACAATATCTCTCGCTCTCTCTCTGTCTCTACCACATTATGTGCTCATTATATTGTATGCATGGATATCGGAAATTATTCATATGCAAAATAAAATCTGATACTGACGGCGTTTTTGCATTAGCCCTGTGTTCAGTGTACTTACAGATGCTCGTTTTACTACAATTCTGGTTTATTGGGGGTGTTTTCTTCTTTCCTTTGGTCATCATGTGTTACAGTTATAAATGGCTTTAAACAGTAACTTTGTTTGCTGCAGTCTTAGCCTCTAACCCTCTCAAATGACCAGTTTGTTTGAAGACACTGCATTGGCCTGTAAATGATGTAGTTTGGTTTGTCCTCTATTCATATTTTTTTTGCCAGTGTGACAGCTCTGCTACAAATCTGCCTGGGTAACTGGGATTTCACACACAGTGGAACACAGTCATCATTACCTGTAAAAGCATCCAATGGATATGATATGGCAAGGTTATGTAGCAAGTGCTTAGTTTTGTCTGCATTGTCTGAATGATATGAGTGGTGGTTAAACGTATAAGCTCATAAGGTTCTGTCTCCAAACAAATTTTAAGGTGAACTAATGAAAATTGTGCCCTTCACTGTGCCCTTCACAGTGTGAAGAATTCTGCAATGCGTAAGAGGCCGGGACAGTTTAGGCTACTATGCATCAGCACTTGCATGCGTGTTGCATAGTGTGCGTGGGCTACCCGGTTAGTGGAGCACAAAGAAATAATGCACCGCAGAGGAGAGTGGCCCAACCATGCATTTGAAATCCACTTGGCTTACATAACAGCAGCTGACCATCATCCTCAAAGCAAGAGCTAAAAGAGCCAGCACCCACAGGACTCCCTGCCCCCTTCTCAATCTGTTTAATCCCAAGAGCTGTGTGCGGTAGGAAGGAATGAATGGGTTGGGGATGAGCAAATGTAAAAATCCCAGGGATTTACACTGCCCCCAAACAGAGTCATACAGTAATCTGAGGCCAGTGATTTTTTAGCAAGGGATGCAACAAAATGGAAAAGGAAAATCAGGTGTTTCATGTCACTGATTTAGGCTTGTCTTTATTACTGATTCAGTGTCCAAAAAAAGACCATAAAATGTGGTGTTTACTATGGCGAGGCCATGAAAAGCTCAAACAGAGCACTCAAAGTTCTGCAGTCTGTCCAAACTTTAGATGGAAAAAAAGTAAATCACTGCAAATTGATGTTGTCTGGGGAAAAAAATATGAATACATTGAACATGTCTTTAAAAAAAAGAAGACAGGAACAAAGAGAATAAGTCAAATTAGACAGAAAACAGTTCATCCAAAAGTACACCAACAAAAACACAGCATATGTTCTTAATGTCTGTCTCTGCACATTTGGACCTTGAAAAACCTTTGAAAGTCAAACCAGTTTTGCAAAAATGTTTACTATTGTAAGTGTGATTAAAACAAAATAGTAGTTAAGCCTTATAGACATGAAGTCAATCATGTAAAGAAATATCCCAACATCCCATGTAAACTGTCGACTTGTTTGATATATTTGGATGAGCAAACATTTAAAACATTTAATTTTTTTCTTTGGTCATTTTAGCCTTTTTGGCCAGGGTGAAGGGAGTATCTGCCATCAAACAAGAATACAGCTGCATGTAACTACGACGGTGTTTGCTAGTTCACCTTACATGCATTAATTTAATAACGTGGTTAGCCTACTCAAGGTAAATTACACACGAACAACATTAAGCTACTCACGCAGAGAAGAACGGCTGCTGCTGCCATCATCATCATCCGTCATCATTTCTGCTACACTGGCAGGGCTAGGGGCCAGGACTCTCCTCTTCGTGTTTTTGGGGGATGTTGCTAACTCCGGGTCCGATAACAGGCACCACACCGCAGTAGATGCGCTCGGTGTGAGGTCTCGCAGCAAGCTATCAAATACGGTGCATTTCTCGGCTTTAAAAAAAACCCGCTATGCGTCGCCAGGTGTTTCATCGGATTTGAGGTGTTACCTCCTTTGACAGTATCACAGTATCAGCTTAAAGCACTTGTTGCAGGCTGCTGAGTTTGCATATTTTGCTGTGAAGTACAGCCAGACTTTTGACCGCTTCGCCTTGGACATTTTTAATCTGTAGCTCTGCTCTAAAAGAACGTACGTACCTGGCCCCACCTACTATCCTCGGAAACGTAAAATGATTGGCTAGAATCTAAAGTGTATCACAGCTCAGGAAAAAAAAGCACCGAAATAAAGCACTGAAATGTGCGCTGCTTTTCGGTCTGGTTACTACCGTTATGTCAGAACCGGTGCCATCATGGCACCGGACACCGGTACCCATCCCTAGGTGTGACACTTGTTGGCACCAGTTCTTAGGTACAGTTGTTTAAGTGCTCATTAACATATTTACCTAATCAGCTATTCAACATGGTAGCAACTCAGTGCATTTAGACATGTTGAGACAACCTGCTGAAGTTCAAAGTTGATTTAGGTATTTAGAAGAGTACTTTCTGAACCCATAAGTTCATGCTGAACCTTAAAGTAAATGAGCTACAGCAGCTGAAGAGCACAATATGCGCCATTCCTGTCAGCTAAGAGCAGGAAACTGAGGGGAAAATGGAAAACCAACTGAATCATTTAAACACCACATCTTGCATGAGTTGCGGACCATTTTCATCTTTTTAGGATCAAAGTGTACCCATCTTCTGATAGTGACTGCTTCAAGCAGAATAACAAACCATGTCAAAAAAGCTCAAATCTTCTTAACTGGTTTCTTGAACATGACAATGAGTTCACTGTGCTCAAATGGCCTCTACAGTCACCAGATCTCAATCCAACAGAGCACCTTTAGGATGCGGTGGAACAAGAGGTTTGCATTGTAGATTTACAACTGACAAATTTGCAGCAACTGTGCCACAAAGAATTTAGGCAGTTTTGAAGGAAAAAGAGTGGGCCCAACCCAGTGCTACCCAACCCAGTGCTACTGGTCAGTAAGTCTCAATCCCAATAATTTAACCCTCCATACAGACTGAAGGGTACAACCTAAAGCCTCTAAAACCCAGAGTCCTGTATTTTCCTTGTTATTGAAAGGTGTGGTTATTATGTTGAAGAGCTCTCCAAATTCTGCAGAAATAAATCACTCCCTGTAAATTTAATCATATACAAGTGGCTTAAATTTCAAACAGCTATGTATTCTAGTATTATTCACACCAAGAGCAGAAATCGACAACAATCACAGATTTGTTACATCACCAGCAGGAAGCTCTTGCAGCTGTGTGTGCCAAAGTGGCACTCCTCTAAAAATCTGTTACAGTCCAAAAAAGCAAAATGACAGTTTACAACATATAAGCAAAGACTTTTAGAAGAACGCGCTCTGGACAGACCTGCTCGGCCACAGAAACAGTTTTGATTCAGACCAAAGACTAGAAAAGAACATCCCACTGTGAGGCACAGTGGTGGAAAATGTTATGGTATGCTGTTGCTTCACGGTCTCAGGGGCAGCCCTCAGATGAAGTAAGACATTCATAAAACAATGATCCTTGGCACACGACACACTAACAAAGTTTACGGACGAGTCACGGTCCAAGTGTGGCACCAGTAGGCCCTGTATAAAAAAGGCTTGTCTAAACATTTCAAAGGTTTGTAAGCTATGCAAGGAGACCAGCACATGAGATATTTGATGAAGAGTGGATGCTATATTAGTTGGAGGCTCCAGGAAAGCAGGTAAGGGAAATTAATGTTTTTTTCTTTCTTTTCATTGTTTTGTTATTTCAGTGGATTTATTGTTTAAAATGTCTTTTTTTCCAACAGCAGAATATTTGACTCTTTATCATCTACTGCTTGCACTTCTAAAAGTGTACAAAGGATTTATGTTTTAGGAAACATTGGAGAAATGTGCACACTCAGTCTCCTTCACTCATTCAAAACTGCAAAGATTGGATTTCATTTTGTCTATAGGGCAAAGTTGCAATAAGCTAATATGGGTATATGGGTAAGTAAATGTTGTTAGTGTGGCCAAAAACTTGGGCAGTTTTAATCTACTGGAGGCATGTTCATGATGGCACAATGTCGTGTGTCACAGCTGAGGATTTCTTTGCACTCACTTTTTACCTTTACGTCATGATGTTATATTAGAACTCTGCACTGACAGTCTGCCCCCGTATTTAAGGTGCACAACTCTGTAAAGGTTAAAAACAGCTAATAAAAAACAATACAAGTATATAAAAAGGAAGCGGTGGACCTGGTCACACTCATAAATAAGCCACAGCTGCCCTGGGGCGCACTGACAGAGGCTCATGACCCGATGCAGCATCCTCAGGCCTTAGGTGCTGTCTGTTAGTGGAGCCTGCAGGGTCTATTTGGTCACTGGGTTGCAGATGGACACCCAGAACCAGAACTCATCAACAATCATGGTCTTTGACATGAAAGTTTGGTCAGTTTAACTTAAATTGAATTACAGTTTTATGTCATCAAATCAAAGTTGCTTTGAGGTGCTTCTTATTTTGAGTTAAAGACCCAATAATACAAAAAATACTGAGAATTTCACTGAAAAAAAAGCCTCAAAGCAGACAACTCCCTGATCGATGACAGGGGTGTCAAACACAAGGCCCAGGGGTCAGGTGAGATTCAGTACAGCCCAATGGATCGCATTGGAAAATGTGAAGGAAGGCATAAACTTTTGACTTTACTGTATTTCCATTTAGAACTTATAAGGTTTATAACCTTTCCTTTTGATAAAGATCTCCTCCATGTCTAAGTCAACAATTAGATGACAGGAAGTTGTTTTTTTCCCCACTATCTACAATATAAATTTTTGTAGTTTAACTTTTTTTTTTTTTTTTTAGAAAGTTTGGTCAGAGATCAAAGCGGGTTGTGTCTGGTCTTGATTGTAAAATGAGTTTGACATCCCTGCCCTATGGTCAACCTATTGGCAGTCAGATTGAAGATTGAGGACTCTTTTCACAGGAGGCCCTCCAGCAGAACCAGAGGGCGACTGTTCCTTTGAACCCAGACTGGTTGCTGGTTCAGCTAGAGTGGGAGCTGATAGCTGCAGACTCTCCAAAAATAGAATAGGAGTCAAACTTTAACCCTGCACTCTGCGAGCATTGTTCTCTACTAGGATAAAATGGTGCTATAAGGTGGTTAAGATATGTTGGGGCCTGATAATTAAGGACATTGTAGCTGACTTTAAATCCAATCCAGGATTAAGCAGGGAGCCAATGAAGAGAACCCAATAACACAGAAGTGGATGTTTGCTCAGCGAAACTGTAGATGCACACATGCAAGTGGTCAGAACAGGACTTCAACCAGCTAAAAATAGCAGCAGCATTGGTAGAGGCTCCAGAGGTCCACAAGGAGATGACCTTCAACGGAGCATCAGAACTTATTTTTAATCAGGTATGGTTATTTCTGTTCATCAGAGGATTAGCAGAAGGTTTGGATTGCACTTGTGCATTTAGTTCTTCTGCGTTTGGCTTCTTTTTCTCTGTGGCCTGAATAGCCTGTGGGGGCTGCTGCTGAAGCCAGGTATATAAAACAATCCACTCTGCAGTTCGGGTAATTCCACAACTTACCTTACAGAAAGAAGGCAAAAAGACATGCAGTTAGTAGGGTTTAGGTTATTTGGATTTGAACAAGGATCATTATTATTATCATTACTAGCAAAAACTTCCATGAAACTTGATACGGTACAGTTGAGAATTTTAAAGAAAACATGAATTACTAACAATATGGAATATAGAAATGCAATAGGAAGGGTAACTTGGCAACAGCCCCATCCTGTATGTGGTATGGCTCATATAATAATAATAATAATAATAATAATAATAATAATAATAATAATAATAATAATATTAATAATACATTTTATTTGAAAGCGCCTTTCAAAACACTCAAGGTCACTGTACATAGTAGAATAAAAGCAACATAAAAGCATAATAAAAGCAAGCAGTTTACAGAATCATAAAAGCATAAGACATAAACAGATAAAATAGCAGAGTGGAGAGGTTATGTGGGATAAGCTATTTTGTACAAGTGGGTTTTGAGTTTGGACTTAAAGAGTGAGAAGGAAGAGATATTTCTTAAATCAGGAGGTAGGGAATTCCAGAGTCGTGGAGCAGAGCAGCTGAAAGCTCTGCTCCCCATGGTTGCAAGACGGGGGGAAGGGACGGAGAGTGAAAGGGAAGAAGAAGATCTGAGACACGAGAATGGGGCGGTGATCTTAACCAGATCAGAGAGATATGGAGGAGAGAGATGATGAATAGCCTTAAATGTGTACAAGAGTATTTTGAAATTGATGCGATATTTGACCGGGAGGCAATGAAGCTGCTGCAAGGCAGGAGTGATGTGGTGGACAGAAGGGGTCCTGGTGATGATACGGGCAGCAGAGTTCTGGACGCGTTGGAGCTTGTGGATGGATTTTTGAGTAAGACCAAAAAGAAGTGAAATTACAATAATCAATCCGGGAAGTAACAAAGCTATAAAACAGAATGGCAGTGGCATGTGGGTGAGAAAAGGACGGAGACGATTAATGTTGCGCAATTGATAATATGCAGACCGAGTAACATTATTAATGTGTGAATTGAAAGATAAAGTACTGTTGAGGATGACACCCAAACTTTTCACAGAGGAAGAAATGAAGACCGGTGAGTTATCGATAGTAATAGAGAACTGTTGGTTCTGGATAATGTTGATTTAGTGCCTACCAAGAGGAGCTCGGATTTATTACTATTGAGTTTGAGAAAATTAGAAGAGAACCATGAATTTAGTTCAGCTAAACAGAGGGTAAGGGAGGATGGGGAAGAGCAGAATCAGGTTTACTGGACGATAAAACTGGGTGTCATCGGCATAAACAGTGAAAATGTATATTGTATTTACGGAAAATATGTCCAAGCGGTAGAAGGTAGATAATGAAAAGAAGGGGCCCCAGGACAGATCCCTGGGGCACGCCAGTGGTCAGAGGGAAGGGCTGAGAAGTAAAGGATTTGGGTTGAATGGAACTGAGTGCGATCAGACAGGTATGATTTAAACCAGGCTAGTGGAGTATGGGAGAGACTGATAGAGGCTAGCCTACTGAGAAGTATAGAGTGAGAAATAGTGTCGAAAGCAGCACTCAGATCGAGGAGAATAAGAGTGGAAAGTAAACTGGAGTCAGCTGCCATAAGAAGATCATTGGTTATTTTTATAAGTGCTGTTTCAGTGCTATGGGAGGGGCGAAAACCCAGACTGGAACTGTTCATACAGATTATTATTAGTTAAATGTGAGGAGTTGTGTGGCAACTATTTTCTCAAGAATTTTTGAAAGGAATGGTAGATTGTCACATGATTTGTATATACAAATAAACAGAAACTTTTTATACTTTTTATTTGAAATAAATATTTTAATCAGTCACAATATAAATGTTACAAATCTTGGTATCTAAGGTAGTTTCTAGGCTACGGTTCACCAGGACTTGAACCAATTGTCCAGGAGGAGTCTGGGAACAAACCTGCAGACATATATTCGCTGTGATCATTATAGTATGACGACGACGATGATGACACCTGACTCCTGATTCTGACCTGCATAAACTGCCATGACAATGCCATGTTGTAAGAAAAGACTGTTAGAGGGGCTTAGATGATGCAAAAACTTCATGCAAAAGTGTCACAAAAGTTCTACAAAACATAGCTCTGGGTAAATTTTCATATCAGACTTTGACCACGCATCAGTCCTCCAACATTGGCAAAGAGTTAAGTATGCTGAACAGCATTACAATGACCCACTTAAAAGGCGTTGTCTTCTTTGAAAAACTATAAGGAAGCCCTTTCACTTCATATTCTACTCTGTTTCTTGCTCATTCACTCATTTTCTCTCCGTTTTTTCTCAATCTCCCAGCTTTCATCCACTAATGGAAGTCATTTTCACATACCTTTTACCCCATTTCCAGAAGGGCATGTCAGCTCTGGTTTTCTGCTCGAGCACAAGAATGATATGGACCTCATCAGAGCGAAGAGAGGGGGGGGAGGATGAACCGAGAATAAATAATAGAAAGTAGAGTTGGGGATGCATGCTGGAGAAGATGTCAGAACCTGTAAACATAATGTGGACATTAGCTTCTCTTTTCCCCCCTGAAATCCTAGGGGAAACAAACAAGCATTATGCATCTTGGCCATAATGGTGATGCTAGGGTTCCTTCTGTTCTTCATCACTTTGTAGTACTAATTAGTGGAACACTATCCAGCACAGGCTTTCAGCAGTTTGAGCCAGCCTCTTTCACATGAAGTTTTTTCTTCCATAAAATTAAATTGTGAAGTTGTTGCATATTGTTGCAACGTGCATTAAACATTAGATGCAGTCCTTCCCTACCTACTGTACTCTTATGATTATGAAGGCACTGAGACCAGCTTCAGAAAAACACATGCAAACAGACGAAACAGTGCAGGCAAAATTAAGAAAACATACTTTTTTTTATTCTGTATTTTTTGCCACTTACATATGTGATTATGTGTATGCAGCTTGTTTTGGTAGTGCCTGTGTTTTGCGGTATTTTTTTATTTCTTTAGTAAATGTTGTGGCTGTGTTGCTAAATTAATAAAGATGCTTTCCTGATTCATTTCTGATTTGTTTGACTTCATTTGTTTTCTCAGGGTTACCACAAAAGCAAAACATTCTGGATATCTTGTCATTTCTGAACAGCCCTTCAGCAGCATCCTCAGCTTGTTGCTGTTTGTGTTATCTCAGTGCTAACTGATTATTTGGGCCACTTATCCTGGTTGGAGAAGTGGTTAAGAAAATGGACAGATGGATTGTTTGTGACTGTACAGATGAAGCCAAAGAGCTTTTCAACAAACAATGCAAGGATTAATCAGACATTCTTGGCATAGTGAAGTACTTCTTTTGCATAAATTTGCATCATAGATATAGCTGTTTTGTATGCACAACATTTTTTACACCAACTAACCTGATGTGAATGTTTTTGGGCTGTGGGGAGGAGGCTGGGAAGAACACAGGGAGAACATGCAAACTCCACACAGAAAGCCTCCAGATGGCCAGCGGATTCACGCCCAGGCCCTTCTTGCTCTTAGGTGATGGTGCTAACCACCCCACCATTGTGGCTGCGTGGGTTCTCTCACTCTGGCTGCACTCCGGCTTCCTCCCACAGTCCAACAAATTGAACGATAGCTTAACTGGTGCTGAGTGTGAGTGAGAATGGTGGTCTGCCACTCTGTCATGGCCCTGGGATGGGCTGGTGACCTGTCCAGGGTGTGCCTTGCCTCTTGCCATATGACTGCTGGGATAGGCTGAATTGGATAAGCAGAAAAAAATAGATGGACTGAGGGATGGATGATTTTGATGCTGTTCATTTGTAGATACCCTCCAACAGCGGGGCGATTGTGGCTCAGGGGGTTGGGAATCGCATCTGTAACCGGAAGGTTGCCGGTTCGATCCCTGGGCTCTCTGTCCTGGTCGTTGTGTCCTTGGGCAAGACACTTTACCCTACTTGCCTACTGGTGTTGGCCAAAGAGGCTGATGGCGCGATATGGCAGCCTCGCTTCTGTCAGTCTGCCCCAGGGCAGCTGTGGCTACAACTGTAGCTTGCCTCCACCAGTGTGTGAATGTGAGAGTGAATGAATAGTGGCATTGTAAAGCGCTTTGGGTGCCTAGAAAAGCGCTATATAAATCCAATCCATTATTATTAACAGTGGATGCCTTTCAATAGGTTATTTATGCATTTTATAAAACTAGTGCAACTTTGGGCAATGATTGATGTGATGAGATTCAATGGTTATGACTCCAGGACATCAACTGCTGAGAGGAAGAGAAGGCTTAAAAACTGGAGAAAAAGCTATACCTGAGGTCTGCTTCACTAAGCTGGATTATGAACCTGGTCAATTTAAGAGCTGCAGGACTCTTACACTTGATGAAAGTCCTCATTTTATTCAGAAGATTTTACCTTTAGTGGGCTT